>NC_133116.1:10755183-11055183 GCF_022965805.1 Primulina eburnea
ATTGAAGATACAGTAGGAAGAATATGTAGACCCTCGCATTGAGCAGGGGGGGGGGGGGGGGAAGTTACATCTGATTTAGTGTTTTCTCTTTGGCATGTATCAGTATATTCAGAGATGTTCTGATGATTTTATGCTCGTTATATTTATGAGATTTGATATAATTACAGTATTTGATTGATCGAAGAGAATATCTGAAGATTGTATTGAATATTCTGAGAACTGTGATGATTGTATACAGAAATTGTTCAGATAAGAATCTTGCTTGAAACAGATTGTATTCAGAGTATGCGATATCTGAAGTTAGTATACAGATTGATTTTGTTACAGTTGAGATTGTAATCAGTGACTGATAAGATACTGATATCAGAAAGATCAGAAAGTTCAGAAATGTCAGAATTGTCAGAAATGTATTTTGTCTGATTTGGCAGATTATTTTAGTCGACTGTTGCTTTATATCTGCTGAGTGTTGTTATTGTTCTAAATCAGTATTTGAGACATCTTATGTTGTTTTGGGGAGCATATCTTATTTGCACATGGAATATAGCAGTTGATCTGAGCAACATGAAGATATCATTGATTAGTCAGAATTGACAGTATTGCCAGAAAATTGCAATTTTATGAGTTTACTGAACTCACTAGATCTGTATAGGATATTGATAGTTCATCTCTGATTTGATATTACTGTTGTTTTGAATTCGTTTATGATACAGATTGTTATGAACCGTTAAGATTATATACAGTTCAATTGTATCAGAGTTAATTTCAAGAGTTATAGCAGTTCAGAAATGAGATCAGAATGCGTCAGAATGTTCAGAATTGTACAACAGAATTGACATTGAGAGTCAGAGCCGAATACCAGGTAGGTATTTCTTCTTTAAATTATGTTATTAACTGATTTAGTTTATATCGAATAGTTCGAATCAGATATCACAGATAGTGTCAGACATGCACAGTGATGGATTCAGTTTTCATTCGGATAACAGACATTTTTGATATAGACAGATTAAATCAGTTATGACAGGAGCTATATTGAAATATTGGCAGAATTTATGTTAAAAGGTTGGCAGAAATTATACTGATATGTCTAAATCGCTAACAGAAAAAGATAGAAAGATAGAAATCAGAAGATTAGTACAGATGTGTATGTTTCTGAATAGAAATGGGAGTGCATTTCTATGGCTTTCGTAATGAAATTACTGCCATTTTTCTACAGATTGTGATATGATATGATTAAGATTGACAGATTGTTCAATCTATATCTATCAGTTTGTACAAGATGATGTACAAACAAGAGCAAATGACACAGATCGATGTCAGAGAAGTGGTCAGAAAGATTAGAATACCACAGTAGATTTATCAGATTGTGATTTTTGAGTGATTTTGCATATGTGACAGAGTATATCACGAGCTCTTTCTTAGATGGTTTTACAGAGTGACAGACCGTCAGAATGTATTATCCAGATGTTAGACGATTTTGGTACAGCCTTAGTGCTGCATGTTAGCACTATATAGCTTTAGTGCTGGATGTTAGCATTAATTGTTATGATTTATTGTCACTGTATTAATTACTGTATGACAATAGCTATTAAGATAATTCAGAATGAACAGATTTAGGAAACCAACGTCGGATGATGACGATTGGTATTTGAAGCTAAAAGATTGTATATGTCCTTGAGTTGGGTAAAAGATGATATTATTGATTCATTATGAACTGTGATTGGTTTATACGGATGTTGTATAACCATCAAGGCAAGATTGAGTCTGTCAGAAGGACTGGAGAAGTATTATGACATTATACTTAGTGAATTTTATTCCAGACTGGAATCAGATAATTCAGTTTTGGTTTAAACTTTGTTATACATTTCTTCTGATATCTCTGAATTGATTATGATGAGTTCGAGGACGAACTCAGATCTAAGAGGGGGAGAAATGTAAGGCCCAAGAATTATAGAATCGATAACCAAGATTATTAATCTTCATTAACGTAAGACTTGGAAGATATGAGAATGCATGACATGCGATGAGGGAAGAAAAGACATGAGAAAATAGGGTTGCAAGACCGCACCCGCGCCCAGAACATGAGTGCACCCGCGGTCATGCAATTGTGGATTTTTGCAAGAAAGGCCAAAGCCACACCGCACCCGCGGTGCAACCAAGACCGCACCCGCGGTGCATGGACAGAAAGTTGGCAAAATTTATTCGAGGCGATACCGCACCCGCGGTGCAAGATGGACCGCACCCGCTGTAGTGACACCTCACCCGCGGTCTGTACGTAGCGCACCCGCGGTGGTGAATTTCAGAAAATGAAAGATAATGTCGAAGCATGAGCGCACCCGCGGTGCATGACATGACCGCACCCGCGGTCATGCGTGTTGCTTGAAAAATGATGCCACGTTTCAGATTGTGCATGCAGTATATATACAGATGAATGGCACGTAATTCATCAGAAAAATGGAGAAAGGGGCGAATATTTGATAGAAAATCCTTACGCCTTTTAGATTGGCGATTGTGGAAGATCCATCCATCATAATTCAAATCCGACTTCAGTTTTGAGCTCCTCTCGACTCGAGCTATACAAGGACGTAAGTTTTGTTACGTTTTGAGATGTTTTGAGAATATGATGTTGCTAGAATTGCATGTGATTCAGATATGGCGTTTCTGCTACCGTAGATATTATAGAATTGAAGTCAGATTAAAGAATAGACTGTTTCTGTAATTGTTATGATTTTTGAAAGATATTGACTGAAATTCGATATCATATTTATGTCATTGTTGAGATTATGAGTTATATCAGTATTAATTATACGCTCTAGAATTATATTTGTGATGTTCAGATTGACGGGGTTATTCAGATTGTATTGTTATGCCGTCGAACATCAGCTGAGTTAGATTGATCAGATTCAGATATTATTTTGATTAGATTGTGATATTATTGATATGACTCAGATTGTATCTTGTTCAGACATTGATCAGATTGTATACTGATTTGAGTATTGATCAGAACATGGTGTATATTGAGTTATTCACTGATACAGGGTATTCGATATTGTCATTTCAGATTTGATATGGACAGAGTTGAATACAGGTCATCGTCTTCGTCAGACAGGGAAGACAAAGGTATAATTCATGTGATATTCGGGAAGACACAACTCAAATCAGATTTCATTTGAGTTTCCCAACAAAATCACATACTAGACTGTTGTTTATACTTTGTTATGTTTATGCTTTGATTATAGCATTGTATTTAAGTTTATGAGATTATTGTCATGTTCAGATATGAATATGACTATGCTTTGTTTACAGATTGATATGCATAGCATTTAAGATAGTAAGTCTTTTGGCAGAACCGGCCAAAAGCTAGACGTTCGGTTGTATTGACGCTTCGGATCAGATCTAGACCGAGTGCAGATATTCGATACAGCTAGCACCGAAGTCTAAGAATAAGACGTACAGTCACCCCGATTGGAGAGTAGGTGACAGCCATTGACGTCTTATTCGTACCGGGATCCCTAGAGTTATAGTTGAATCAAGTCTAGACATGATTTGATTAGAACTGCATGCGTATATGTATTGGTTTCATAGATTATGGAACCTATTGTTATTGCTTTTAGTCATGACAGTATGTTTCATGATATAGATTGTTATATGTATGCTTATCTGATTTGAGTGGCATGTTCAGTTAGATTAGATTTCATAGATGATGAACTCTATTACTATTGTTACTGCTTTTATTCATGACAGCATGTTTCATGAATTATTATATATATATGCATGTTTACCATGTTTATACTGGGATTTATTCTCACCGGAGTTATCCGGCTGTTGTCTTGTTTTGTATGTGCGCACGACAACAGGTGTGGCAAGATTGGGGTCGAGAAGACGACGAGAGAAGACGAGTTTAGCGTGGTGATTCCGGACTTGGATAGATTTGGTTTTATTACTTGAACTTTAGTAGTTGAACCCTAGATTAATTGAAAAGACTGTTATACAGTATTGTACTTTTCTACTGAATTGTAGTTGTTATACAGAGATGTATATTAATTAGATTCCATTACCTTCCGCATGTATAGTTTAAAAAGAAAATTTTTAGACCCTGTTTATCAGAACCAATAATTAAATCCCAAAGATGATTAAGAAGATGAATAGCGTCCGGGTCCCCACACAGGTAGTGCAAGGATTGTGGGAGGAGCCTATGGGTGGGCACGGGTCGGGTTTTTTGGGATCGGGTAGTTCGGATCGGTTACCTGATTTTTTCGGGTAGCATTTTCATTACCCGAACCCGAACCGATTTTGGACGATACCTGCCTTTTCGGATACCCGAAAAGGTCGGGTTGGGTAGGGGTCGGGTTCGGGTTTTTTTATTATTATTTACAAAATAACATTTTATCATTTTTTGCATATCAAATAATATGTGACCAAAAACATGCTTATCAAATAATATTGTCTCGTGAATGTATACAAATGTTAATCACAAAAAAATCGAGCATAAACTATTTAGATGTATATATAAGAAATTAACAAGTCTAATCTTGAAATCCAACTTAGATTTTCACCAAAAAAATCAGAATCAACTTCTTGTTTGACTTTCAAAATATCATCCGGAATGTTTCACTACCTGCATAAAGATGTAAATTTATTAACAAAAAAATGAACATCATAAAACAAAAATAAAGTGTATCAATAATTCATGTTTTTCATCAATGCAGGAAACAAAATCCATAAAATAAATAATAATAAGATTCACATGCATAAACTTCCAACCTTGAATTGATTACATTTTTTTTTTCACTTTTATCGTTGAATTAGTTATGATAATCAAACATCAATAACTGATGTATCAACAACCAATTTTGTCAACTCTGCAAAATAAAGAAAGAAAATAAAATGTTAGTATTTCGAAATGTTGAGATATATCTAAAGTAAATAAAATAAAACTAAAATACCTTTGTCAATAATTTCAATATATCTAAGTAGATTGGAAACAAACGTATAGCCCATATGTTTTTTTTTTTTTTGCAAATTGAGTTTCCAATTTATTAAACTGAACCGGTCCAATTATAAGCCCATTTTTTAAAAACAATCGGGCACCCGATCGGGTAATTCGGGTAGCAATTCTCTAGCCGAACCCGATCCGACAAAAATATAATCGGGTTCGGGTATAATTATCCGATTTTACCCGACAATTGCACCCGATCGGGTTCGGGTGGAACCCAAAAAACCCGATCCGATTGCCCACCCCTAGAGGAGCCAGTGGTACCGAAAGATGCTTAGTCAACTTGAACTTCGTTGTTTTGGGATTTTCGTACCGTTTCTTCTTGAAAACTTGAGAAACAGGGACATCGTCCCTAGATTCATCATCAAAGCTGGATTTTAGGACCAGCTTTCTCTTTGTTCCTTTGGGAGTTGGCTCAGTCTTCTTTTGTTTTACAAATTCAACCCCATTCTCTGTTTTGATAGAGACTATTTCCTCATCGGTTGGTCGATTTTTCTTGATAAAGTTTTCAACTGTTGGCCAGTTAAACAACTTGTTCTTTCCTACTTCAGTCATATCCATCGGTTGTACTCCAGTATCAATTAGCAGATAACATATTTGAACCGCAAATCCTTGAGACTGGTTTTCCTTCTTTATCAACGCTACCAATATTTTGAATAGAATTTAGGACCAGTTGACCTTCAGATTTGATGCGATGGTGGCCATGACAAGAAATTTTTCAAAAGTTATCTTGTCATATGCACCAGCCTTGGCAAGGACTCCTTTTGCCACGATATCAGCCATTAGTCTGAATTCGATCTTTAGATCGCGTTTTTGATAGGTTGGAGAAGAAATTGGAGATTCAGTGATATAGAAATTGTTTCTCCAAAGCTCAATGTTGCCTACTGAAAGTGTAGTGAAGTCGGTAATTCTAGCTGCCGGTAGTTTAAACAAACCAGCAAACATCTTCTGGGTGAAATGAAGATTTTCCCTTGAACAACACAAATAATTTCTCTGTGTTCCATGTATCCTGGATCGAAGAATTCCTTCAGTAGATGCTCAGAAAACTTCTCACTGCATCCCAAAAATGAACGAATCCTAGAAAATTCGAGGAGACGAAACATTGCTTTCATTGGCATGTTGGTCATGAAAAATATTGATGCGAAGTTGATGGCAATTGTATTTTGAAAAATTGATGCAGCCATTTGATGCGGAAGGATCGAAATACACGCCTAGAAGATAATCTCAGATAATAGTTCAGAAGAATGATTTTTCAAAAATAAAGATAAGAATGATACTGAATATGTTTATGAAGTGTTCGGTTCGAAGAATCATAAGTCAGTCTACGTGGAGGACGGTTAGTGGAGGAATTTTGAAAAATTTTAGATGGCGGTAAAATGATTAATTTCGAATTTTGAGAAAGTAGCTATCACATCAAGATAGGGCAGACGCAAAGTTTCGTAATTTTTACGAAATGACGTGGAAAGTAAAACATGCCCAAAATGAAGAAATGAATCGTTTAATATGATTAGAGGGGAGGCGGTTGAGTCATTTTAATTTATTGACTAAACTGGTATTCCCCCTTAGCAAATGCATAAAGTAAACTTATCCTCGGTTAATGAAACGACGATCGATTTGCAGAGAACTCTTCATATCCTCTCTGACAGTAATTACGATGGTGACTAATCATATGGTTCTTATCTATAAATATAACCAGAGGGGCTAGACTTAAAATCATTTTAAAGTGCAGAGCAATAGAGAATGAATATTGGATGTAGTTCAAGTGAGCCAGATCTCGCTAAAGAGTTCATGCAAGAGATAATCATGGTGCGAAAGGTTGCGCTGGAGGACAGCGTCTTGAAGAAGACGCTATCAACTTGGACAAAAATCCAGGAACTTCAGTCCCCCTCTGGGGAGGGCTCGTTGCTACCCCCAAAGAGGTGGAAACACTGAAGAAGTAGCAGCGGCGCCTCCGCGTCGGTGATACCAAAGACATCTTCTTTGATGAAGGTATCTACCTCCTCATGCTCCTGAAGGAGCAGAGGGCTCTGAGAAGGATTGCCTTCTCAGAGGAATTTATGCGCACCTCTGTTGGAGGGCTGACCACTTGGTTGGCCTTCTGGAGAGGTGCAGTGAAACAAAATTGCTGCTGTACAAGCTCGCCTCAATTATTGAAATTTTATTATGTTTTTACCGATCCTCGTCTGTATATTTCTTTATTTCCTGCATAACAAACATATAAATAATTCAATCAACTAAGAATGTTAAACAAATGACTAAGAGAAATCGATTAAACCAAGCGTATTACAGAAATAAGAAAACTTAGCCTTTGGTAACAGTTTTGTGAAAATATCTGCTGTTTGTTGATCAGTATGCACATATTCAAGCCAAATATCTTTCTTCATGACATGTTCACAAATAAAACGGTGTCTGATGTCAATATGCTTTGTCCGAGAACATATAATTGGATTGTATGTGATCGCAATTTCACTTGTGTTGTCACAGAAGATGAGAGATTCAGTGGCTTGAATTTCATAATGTTTGAGCTGTTGTTGTATCCATAGCATCTGCACACAGCAGATTCCGGTCGCAAGGTACTCCGCTTCAGAGATTGATGTGGCGATAGACGTCTGTTTCTTGCTAAACCACGATATCAATCTATCACCCAAAAACTGACATGAAGCGCTAGTATTTTTCCTGTCAATTTTTCAACCGACATAGTTTGCTCCTGAATATCCTACAAGATGAAGACTAGAATATTTGGGGTACCAAAAACCCACATTAATAGTACCCTTAAGATATTTTAGGATTCATTTTGTGGCCGTAAAATGAGATTGCGTTGGATTAGATTGAAATCGAGCGCATAGACAAACAACAAACATTATATCTGGACGACTGGAGGTTAGATACAATAGTGAACCAATTAATCCTCTGTACATTTTTGTGTTCACAGAGATTCCCCCTTCATCTTTGTCCAGTTTGATTGATGAGCTCATTGGGGTAGTGGCTAGAGAGAAATTCTCCATTCTAAACTTTTTCATCATATATCTCGTGTATTTAGCTTTGTTAATGAAGATGTCATCCTTTGACTACTTGACTTGCAGCCTGAGAAAGTTCAGCTCTCCCATCATGCTAATTTCAAACTGTTCATGCATTATCTTAGAGAATCTCTCTCATAATTTAGGATTAGTTGATCCGAATATGATATCATCCACGTATATTTGCACAAACAACGAGTTATCATCTTTTGAAAATTTAAACAAAGTTTTGTCAACAGTTCTAGATGAGAAGCAACGTTCAAGTAAGAATTTAGCTCTAGGGGCTTGTTTTAGTCCATACAAGGTTTTATGTAGTTTGTAAACATAATCAGGATGAACGTGATTAACAAAGCCAGGAGGTTGCTCTACACAAACTTTTTCATTTAGCAAACCATTTAGAAATGCAGATTTAACATCCATCTGATATACCTTAAAATCCTTAAATGCTGAAAAGGCTAGAAAGATTCTAATTGCTTCTAGCCTAGCTACATGGGCAAAAGATTCATCAAAGTTTATTCATTCCTTCCGCCTATAGCCTTGAGCTACTAGTCTGGCCTTATTTCCGATAATCAAACCATTTTCATCCATTTTGTTTCTAAACACCCATCTAGTACCATACGTGCATATTATCAGGATGAGGAACTAGATGCCAAACTTTGCTTCTTTCAAATTGATTAATTCCTCCTGAATAGCCTCTATCTAGTTGATATCATGCAATGCATCATCAATCTTCTTAAGTTTTAGCTGGGAGAAAAACGCAGCATGCATAAATTCATTAATCATTTGATTTCTAGTTCTAAGAGGAGCAGTAGGGTTACCTATGACCAACTCAAGTGGATGGTCTTTTTTCCACTGGAGACATGGTCCATATGGATCTGGCTCGGTTGGTTGTGTGATGTTATTTTCTTGTTCCAACGACTCTTCTTCTATCTGAACAATCTCAGGTTGATGATTGTTTTCTGGTTCGTTTGTCTGATGAGTCTGCTCATGAGCAGTTGGACTTTGTTCCGAGATGTGTTCACCTGTTTCTCTCAAATTTATTTCGTCATCACTGCTTGGTTCAAAGTTAGTAGCATCAAGCTTATTGATTAGATCATGAATGCTGCTACTGCTATTGTCGTGACATATTGATGATTCATCGAATACAATATGTATGGATTCTTCAACAGTGGGAATTCTTTGATAATAAACTCTATATTCCTTGCTCACTGCTGAATATCCCAAGAAAACATCATTATCAGATTTTATATCAAATGCGGTTAGGTGAGTATTGTTAGAGTAGGTGCACGTCGAGCCAAGTGTTGGCCGACTGTTCACAATGAAACTCTTTGTATAAACGATCTTTATTTTAATAATATTTCAATTTATTAATTTGGCGCATCTTTATCTTTATACCCATGCTTGTTGCATAGATAAAGTCCTTGAATATACAAATAGTAGAAAGAATATGAGATGCTCATATGATGAGTATCATGAAACTCATATTTGGAATACTGTATATTCTAAACCGTTCCTAGTCGATTCAGCCGCCACTAAGAAGGATAAAGGCCGCTCGAGTTAGAGACTAGTATCTGCGATGTGAGTACCATGTTTCATTGGTAGGGGACATTGTGATGTCCGAGCATGCAGATAGGTGCTCCTTGTAGAGTGCACTGAACAACCCTCCATAAAAGGACTTTCCAAGTGGTTCTCACTTATCGAGTGGAAAAGTCCTGGTTTATGGTTGTACAGAATTAGTCCTTATGACCCGGGACAACATTGAGACTCTATGTGCTAGCGTTTCACTTTGACTTGTTTACCGACTCTTATGGGGTCATTAGGTGGCAAGGTTGGGTGTTACGGCGAAACATATAGGAGTCGATGCATTGTAGCCGGGGATTCACCGCTTACCTACGGGTATGGATATCCTATGTGTTTCTCATGTATGTGTGGGTTGAA
Organism: Primulina eburnea; assembly: GCF_022965805.1. Classification (NCBI taxonomy): domain Eukaryota; kingdom Viridiplantae; phylum Streptophyta; class Magnoliopsida; order Lamiales; family Gesneriaceae; genus Primulina; species Primulina eburnea. The sequence continues at coordinate 10,765,132 of NC_133116.1, forward strand.
ATCTCTGATCAGAGTATGGTGGTAATTATGAAAGGGGTTTCATAGATTACACCATCGATGCAACCACAACATGACACATAGTATCGATTCATTGACAACTCTCGATAGACCAATAGTTGTCGAATCGATCGGGATATATGAGTTGAAGGGACCGTACTGTACGCTAACCATAATTGAATGGTTCTTGCAGGCACTATCATGTGATACCTAGGGAATCACGTAAGCGATGCTGCTAGGCGTTTAACGTGATTGGTTGGGTACTATCAGACTTGAGTTCTGACGTTCTTACTATCAAGGAGTTGATAAGTAAGAATGGAGCAATTGGGGTATGCTCATATAAGGACATGTTTAGTCCGAATCACATAGAGATGTGAACCCACGGCTAGTTGTATCAATGAACCATTGAGGGCCACACAAGTACTTGCTTAGTAAATCCCGAAGAGAAGTAAAATAGTTCAATGTGTTGAACGGCTTATAAATGTGTTTATAAGTGTAAAGAAAATTAGAAGTATGACTTCTATGAGAGAAATATAAATTTTAATATATGGAAGTGTTCCTAAGATTAAAATTTGGCCAAGTAAATAATGTAGTTGAAAATTGTGATTTTCATAAACATTATTGGGGACTAAATTAAATTAATTCAAATGTTGAATTAATTAAACACTAGTGGACCTAGTAGAGTCTAAAATAATTAAATTAATTCAAGTGTTGAATTAATTAAATAATATTGAGTCTTGTAGAGCTCAATTAAAATAATTATTTAAACTAGTGGGACTTGAGTAAATTCAAGTAATATTTAATTTATCTCAAATGTGTTTGAGATAATGAAAATTTAGTCCATGGTTTTTAATGTGTTAAAAACCATATAATATACAAGTGAGACATGTAGGGATTGCATGCTTGGGAGGTGAAGAGACTTGAATACTTTTTAATAAAATAATGCATGGCATGGGGGACACCTTTTTCCACTTTTCCCACACCCAAGTCTAGACTTCATTCCCTCATTTTTTTATCTCACTTGGCCGAAAACTTCTAGCTATTCTCTCCCAAAATTTTTCTTGTTTTGTTCTTCAATTTGTTGAGAACAAAATTTCTCTTTGAAAAATCTTCTTGCTTTTCTAGTGCAAAGTAAGAAGGGATTTACATAGCTAAGTGGTGGGCTTGATTTTGAAGCAAAGGAGGAGGAGCTTGTAGACTTATCTTCCATTTCAAGAGCTTTGTTGTTCACAACAAAGTTGGAGCCATTCATCAACTCTAAGGGGTTGATAGGTAATGAAATTTCTAACACCCTATGCATGGTTTTAGATTTTTGTAAATATTGCACAAAAGATTTGAGGGGGCCGAAAATTCTTGATAAAAATTTTTGTTTTTCGCTTCCGTTGCGTTTCCGGCCTCCGTAACCGGTCCGCTTTCAAGTGGTATCCGAGCTAAGGTTACGGTTTTTGTGCTATATTTACGTAATATTGTATTGAGATCATTTTCTAACCGTTTGAGATTTTTTGGTGCAACAATATGCAAGGACCGAAAATTTTATGTCAAAAACAAAAAAAAAAAAAATGTTTTTCGGGGCTGCCCGACGGCTGCCCGAAGGGGCTGCCCGAAATTTTTCGGGCAGCCGAGGGGCAGCCCAAGGGGCTGCCCGAAATACTGTTTTTAAATAAAAAAAAAAAAAATTTTTGGTTGCCGGAATCCGGCGACGGAGCTCCGGCGACGGCGATGACGGCTAGGGTTTCCAAAAGTGTTTTGGATAATCTTAGTGTCATGGGCCTTGAGATGTTGGGCCATTGGATGGCCAACATAATTTGTGAAATTTAAATGGGCCAAAATATTTTTGGTGAAAAATGGTTTTTGGGCCCTTAAGTTTAAATTTACAATTGTTGCACATATTTTCTCATAAAATAAATAATTGAAGTGGGACTTTAATTATTTATAGTAAATTGTGATTTACAAGAAATTCGATTATAAATAAATTAATTTGAAAGTAGACAAAGGTGTTTGTATACTTTGTTAATTTAATTTATAATTGTGGCGGTTAGTGATTGGATCAAGATATATAATATTGGATCAATTAATTATAGTGATAATTAATTGATGGTGTATGATATGTGATATTATGCATGAAGGATGATCAAAAGCCCAAGCCCAATTTGCTAGGTGTATGCTAGGATATTTGTGTTGTATGATTGTAATAATTATCAATTTATAAAGTGGGCTTGGTTTATGGCCCGTTCCCACCCCCATGAGATGTATCCCTATGTGCCATGGATATTTAAATGTAAATATTAGAATAGTGGAAGATCAAGATTGGAAGATGGTGGCCTTGGTGATTATGAAGATCGAAGACATGTAATATAGGATGCTAATGTAATAGTATAGTTGCATTGCATCCCGTGCATTTACCCTAGGATTGGACCTAGGCCCGTGTTTGGCTCACACGGGCCATTAGTTATTGGGGCGATTGATCATCCTTGTATTGTTTTCTATTTATAATATATGCATGATATGTTATAAATAATGAGTATGTGCGTTATTATTATTATAATAACAAAGTTGCATGAATCCGGCAAACATACGATCAAACATGGCGAGCTTTTAAAATAAAATTAATGATGAGACCTTTCAAAATTAAAAACCCTCATTTTGAATAAGATTCAAAATTAATATCAAGTCCGAAAAGGGGAATTATAAATTTGTTTATAATTTCCTTGTCTTCCATCGACAATGGATGCATGATGAACGCTACCCGTACTCGGGGCTCGGCTCATATTATTGGGGGAGCCTTGAGTGCCGGAAAGCTGTGACATCCATTGACATTGTGATGTGAACTACGTGGAACTCCCATGATTTCGGCTCATATTATTGAGGGAACTCATGGCGACCGTCCATTAAGGTTCAATATCGATGGGTTAGGCTTGACACGTAAAGATGAACGACGTCATATTATTGGGTCCTAATCAAACGTGAGACAAAAGTATACGTAGAGGGTTGCATGGCGATGCAATTGGAAACTACCTTTTAGGAATTGTGATGGCCGATATTATTCGGGATCACAATTCGCTAATTGGACCTTACGTACCTTCTGAGGAAAGTGTTTCCCGTTTTCACTAGAGGGTAGTGAAAATGTCAAAACAGTGGGAGCGATTATTTATAAAGTAAAAGTCCAAACTTTATATCTTATTAAATATTTTAAAATAGTCATTAACATTTATCTGTTTTACTTTTCAGTACAATCTTTGACATGTCATCAATTCGCAACCCGTTTTCGGTCATTCTCGAAAAACACATTCTAACCGGACCAAACTATATCACTTGGCTAAGAAATTTAAAGATTGTCCTAAACTCGGAGAAGATCGCATATACACTTACTGAGGCGCCCCCTGCTGAGGCTCCTATAGGCTGCACTCCTGAGGAATTGCAGACCTACAAGGATTGGTGCGACCATGACTTGAAGGCGAAGTGTTATATGCAGGCTTCGATGAACGATGAGCTACAAAGGCGATTCGAGGATGCTAAGAATGCTGCTGACATTCATATGCACCTCAAGGAGCTCTTCGGTGAGCAGACTCGGCCTTTGAGGCATGCCACAGTGAAGGAGCTCATCACTTTACGCATGCGAGATGGGACTTCGGTCCATGAGCATGGCCTAAAGTTGATTGGGCTCGTGGACAAGCTCGTGGGCATGGATTTGATCTTGCCATCCGAGTTGACCACGGATGTGCTACTGTTGTCACTGCCTAGCTCTTTCGATCCTTTTGTCGTGAAATTCAATATGAACAAGCTCGAGCCCAGCCTTGAAGAGTTGGTGAACATGCTTGTGACCTTTGAGTCCACGATCAAGAAGGAGAAGCCGGTTCTTTATGTGGGCTCTTCATCTGGCACGAAGACCGGTCCACCTGGGAAAGGAAAGAAGCGTTCTTTCAAGCGTCCCAAGAAGAGCGAGCCCTTGAAGAGGCAGACTCCGAGTCCCATAGTGGCAGCCGCGCCAGCCAAGGCTGAAAAGACTGTTGACATCTGTCACCACTGCAAGAAGCCTGGACATTGGAGGCGTAATTGCAGGGAATATCTTGCGCAGAAGGGTTCTGCCAAAGGTATGTTCTTTATTGAAGTAAATATCTCGATTAACTCTACTTCTTGGGTATTGGATACCGGCTGTGGCTCACATCTCTGTAACGATTTGCAGGTGATGGGAAGAAGTAGAAGGCTCCGAGAGGGTGAGACCTTCTTAAGGATGGGCAATGGAGCAAGAGTTGCTGCCAAGGCCATAGGAGATGTTTGTTTAATTTTGAACAATGATTTTAAGTTTGTATTAAGAGATGTTTTATTTGTACCAGACTTGATTAAAAACATTATTTCCATTCCTATGCTTGATATTGATGGATATTCTTGTTTATTTGGCAAAGGTGTTTGCAATATTTACAAGAATGAATGTTTAGTTGGTACCGGTGAACTTGAAAACAATCTCTACACCTTAAAATTAAAAGATATTCCACTTAACAATGTCCAAACGATAACAACAACAAATAAGCGCAAACAAGATACTCTTAATTCGGCACAATTATGGCATGCTCGATTAGGTCATATATCCCTAAGAAGGATGAACAAGCTAGTGGGAGTTGGCATGTTTGATATGTCTGACATTAACGCTCTCACGACTTGTGAATCCTGTCTGAAAGGAAAGATGACCAAAATTCCCTTTAAGGGCCATGCGGAGCGAGCCAAAGGGTTATTGGATTTGATCCATACCGATGTGTGCGGTCCGCTTAGCATCACCACTAAGCATGGACATGCCTACTTCATCACCTTTACCGATGACCATTCGAGGTATGGGTATGTGTATTTGATGAAATACAAGTCTGAAGCCTTTGAAAGGTTCAAAGAATTCAGAAGTGAAGTAGAGAAGCAATTGGGACGAAGCATCAAGACACTTCGATCGGATCGAGGTGGTGAGTACTTGAGTGCCGAGTTCCAAGAGTATCTTAGAGAGAATGGGATTCTCTCGCAGTGGACTCCGCCCGCTACACCACAGTTAAATGGTGTTTCGGAGCGTCGTAACCGGACTTTGATGGACATGGTTCGGTCTATGATGGGGTTCACGGAGTTGCCGCCATCCTTTTGGGGATATGCGCTTGAAACAGCGGCACTGTTGTTGAACAATGTCCATACAAAGGCAGTTGACAAGACTCCATATGAGATATGGATGGGTAAGCCTCCCAAGTATTCTTATCTAAGAATATGGGGGTGTCCTGCTTATGTGAAGCAGACAGTGGGAGATAAATTGGATAGTCGATCCATTTTATGCTACTTTGTGGGATATCCAAAGAATTCAATTGGATATTACTTCTATCATCCCCAAGAAACAAAGGTGTTTGTTTCTAGGAACGCAACCTTTTTGGAAAAGGAATTTCTATTGGATAGAAAAGGCGAGATGATAGAACTCGAAGAGGTTCGAGAGACACCCACAGTTGTAGAACCCATACCCGAGAAGCCAAGTGAGGAGATACAAGCTCCTAGAAGAACCGAGAGAGTCTCGAGACCACCTGTGAGGTATGGTCTGCTTCTTGAAGAGGGCCATGATGAGCCTAATCTTGGATGTGATCCAAGGACCTTCAAGGAAGCGTTATCTGATGCCGATTCATCCAAATGGCTTGAAGCAATGGAGTCTGAGATGAATTCCATGCATTCGAACCAAGTGTGGAATCTCGTGGATCCACCTGAGGGAATTGTTCCCATAGGGTGTAAATGGATTTACAAGAGGAAACTTGGGGCGGATGGGAAGGTATTGACCTTCAAGGCGCGACTGGTAACAAAAGGGTATACTCAAAGGCAAGGTGTTGACTATGAGGAAACCTTTTCTCCAGTTGCGATGTTCAAGTCCATTAGGATTTTGCTAGCCATAGCTGCATGGTATGACTATGAGATATGGCAGATGGATGTCAAGACTGCCTTCCTTAATGGGGATATTAAGGAAGAGATTTACATGTCTCAACCTGAAGGGTTTACATCTATCGGAAGTGAGCATATGGTATGCAGACTTCAAAGATCTATTTATGGTCTTAAGCAGGCATCTAGGAGCTGGAACCTCAGATTCGATAGTACAATCAAAGAGTTTGGTTTTACTAAGAATCCTGAGGAACCCTGTGTGTATAAGAAGGTCAGTGGGAGTGCTGTGACATTCCTTGTTCTTTATGTTGATGACATTCTACTCATTGGGAATGATGTAGGAATGTTGCAATCAACAAAGATATGGTTAGCAAGTAAGTTCTCAATGCAGGACTTGGGTGAAGCATCTTTTGTATTGGGAATACAGATCTATAGAGATAGATCAAAAAGATTGCTTGGTCTCACCCAGTCCACATACATTGATACCATCGTGAAGCGGTTCTCGATGGATGAGTCCAAGAGAGGACATCTACCAATGTGTCATGGCGTGTCCCTATCCAAGTCTATGTCTCCCAAGACTGATGCAGAGATAGCGGCGATGACACGAATTCCCTATGCTTCGGCTATTGGTAGTATCATGTATGGGATGATATCTACACGTCCTGACGTGGCATTTGCACTAAGTGTAGTGAGTAGATATCAATCCAACCCTGGTCTTCCACACTGGAAAGCTGTGAAAGACATCCTCAAGTATTTGAGAAGGACCAATAAGTTGTTCTTGGTCTATGGGGGTGGAGAACTAAAATTGGAAGGCTATACCGACTCTAGCTTCCAAAGCGATGTTGATGACTCGAAGTCAACCTCCGGATTCATATTCATGCTCAATGGTGGTGCTGTCTCTTGGAAGAGTTCCAAGCAAGACAGTACTGCGGATTCCACCACTGAGGCAGAATACATTGCTGCATCGGCTGCAGCAAAGGAGGCTGTTTGGATTAGGAATTTCGTCCAAGAGTTGGGCGTCATTCCAAATGGAGTTGCTCCTATCCCGGTGATGTGCGACAACACGGGAGCCATAGCTCAGGCGAAGGAGCCGAGGTCTCATCAGAAGTCCAAACATGTATTGAGAAAGTACCACATCCTCAGAGAGATCGTGGAACGAGGAGAAGTGTCGATCGACAAAGTCGGCTCCGCAGATAATGTTGCTGATCCACTAACCAAGCCTTTACCAGGACCATCATTCGAGAAGCATCGCGAATCAATGGGTCTAAAGTATATGGGTAGTTGGCTCTAGTGCAAGTGGGAGATTGTTAGAGTAGGTGCACGTCGAGCCAAGTGTTGGCCGACTGTTCACAATGAAACTCTTTGTATAAACGATCTTTATTTTAATAATATTTCAATTTATTAATTTGGCGCATCTTTATCTTTATACCCATGCTTGTTGCATAGATAAAGTCCTTGAATATACAAATAGTAGAAAGAATATGAGATGCTCATATGATGAGTATCATGAAACTCATATTTGGAATACTGTATATTCTAAACCGTTCCTAGTCGATTCAGCCGCCACTAAGAAGGATAAAGGCCGCTCGAGTTAGAGACTAGTATCTGCGATGTGAGTACCATGTTTCATTGGTAGGGGACATTGTGATGTCCGAGCATGCAGATAGGTGCTCCTTGTAGAGTGCACTGAACAACCCTCCATAAAAGGACTTTCCAAGTGGTTCTCACTTATCGAGTGGAAAAGTCCTGGTTTATGGTTGTACAGAATTAGTCCTTATGACCCGGGACAACATTGAGACTCTATGTGCTAGCGTTTCACTTTGACTTGTTTACCGACTCTTATGGGGTCATTAGGTGGCAAGGTTGGGTGTTACGGCGAAACATATAGGAGTCGATGCATTGTAGCCGGGGATTCACCGCTTACCTACGGGTATGGATATCCTATGTGTTTCTCATGTATGTGTGGGTTGAAATCTCTGATCAGAGTATGGTGGTAATTATGAAAGGGGTTTCATAGATTACACCATCGATGCAACCACAACATGACACATAGTATCGATTCATTGACAACTCTCGATAGACCAATAGTTGTCGAATCGATCGGGATATATGAGTTGAAGGGACCGTACTGTACGCTAACCATAATTGAATGGTTCTTGCAGGCACTATCATGTGATACCTAGGGAATCACGTAAGCGATGCTGCTAGGCGTTTAACGTGATTGGTTGGGTACTATCAGACTTGAGTTCTGACGTTCTTACTATCAAGGAGTTGATAAGTAAGAATGGAGCAATTGGGGTATGCTCATATAAGGACATGTTTAGTCCGAATCACATAGAGATGTGAACCCACGGCTAGTTGTATCAATGAACCATTGAGGGCCACACAAGTACTTGCTTAGTAAATCCCGAAGAGAAGTAAAATAGTTCAATGTGTTGAACGGCTTATAAATGTGTTTATAAGTGTAAAGAAAATTAGAAGTATGACTTCTATGAGAGAAATATAAATTTTAATATATGGAAGTGTTCCTAAGATTAAAATTTGGCCAAGTAAATAATGTAGTTGAAAATTGTGATTTTCATAAACATTATTGGGGACTAAATTAAATTAATTCAAATGTTGAATTAATTAAACACTAGTGGACCTAGTAGAGTCTAAAATAATTAAATTAATTCAAGTGTTGAATTAATTAAATAATATTGAGTCTTGTAGAGCTCAATTAAAATAATTATTTAAACTAGTGGGACTTGAGTAAATTCAAGTAATATTTAATTTATCTCAAATGTGTTTGAGATAATGAAAATTTAGTCCATGGTTTTTAATGTGTTAAAAACCATATAATATACAAGTGAGACATGTAGGGATTGCATGCTTGGGAGGTGAAGAGACTTGAATACTTTTTAATAAAATAATGCATGGCATGGGGGACACCTTTTTCCACTTTTCCCACACCCAAGTCTAGACTTCATTCCCTCATTTTTTTATCTCACTTGGCCGAAAACTTCTAGCTATTCTCTCCCAAAATTTTTCTTGTTTTGTTCTTCAATTTGTTGAGAACAAAATTTCTCTTTGAAAAATCTTCTTGCTTTTCTAGTGCAAAGTAAGAAGGGATTTACATAGCTAAGTGGTGGGCTTGATTTTGAAGCAAAGGAGGAGGAGCTTGTAGACTTATCTTCCATTTCAAGAGCTTTGTTGTTCACAACAAAGTTGGAGCCATTCATCAACTCTAAGGGGTTGATAGGTAATGAAATTTCTAACACCCTATGCATGGTTTTAGATTTTTGTAAATATTGCACAAAAGATTTGAGGGGGCCGAAAATTCTTGATAAAAATTTTTGTTTTTCGCTTCCGTTGCGTTTCCGGCCTCCGTAACCGGTCCGCTTTCAAGTATTGCCATTATTATGAATGAAACACTTACAACCAAAGATGCGGAAGTATCCAACTTCTGGCTGCTTGCCGGTACAAATTTCATATGGAGTCTTTTCATGATTCTTATTGAACATAGACTGGTTCTGAGTATAGCAGGCTGTATTGATAGCCTCTGCCCAAAACCGTTGTCAGATACCGGATTCTGCCAACATGGTCCTAGCTGCTTCCTTCAATGTGCGGTTCATTCTCTCAGCTACTCCATTTTGTTGAGGTGATCTAGCAGCTCACATCTCATGTTTTATGCCATGTTCTTCGAGATAAGATGATAGGAATTGGTTTGGAAATTCAGTTCCCCTGTCATTTCTGATCCTGTCTACTGCTGAATTTTTCTCATTTTGAATTCTTTTGAAGAGCTTTGATTAGTTGAACCGCGGTTAGGTATTTGGAGCTTAAAAATATTATTCATGTGAATCTGGAGAAGTCATCCATTACTACAAGGGTAAATTTCTTTCCCCTAAGCTCATTACCGGTATAGGTCCACACAAGTCCATGTGAAGAAGTTCCAAGCATCTAACTGATCAGTTTCTTCCTTTGTTTTTGAAAGTTGAGCAAACCTGTTTACCTAGCTGACAAGAATTGCAGATTTTATCTTTCGCAAAATCAATGTTAGGCAATCCAGATACCGGTTTAAGCTTGCTAATGATAGCAATGGATTTGAAATTAAAGATGATTAAGTCGTTTATGACAGAGCCAATTTTTATTTCCATTTAAGGCAATGAAACAAGTGGGCACCTTTAGACTCATAATTCCATTTTACCTTATATGTATTTTGCTATCTATGACCGTTTAGCACCGAGTTACCTTTTCCCACAGCTTTACCTCTAGAGTTATCACCAAAAGTGATGGTTGGTCCTCTGTAGTTGACAATTTCTGATAAAAGACTTTTATTCTCGGTCATGTGTCTGGAACAACCGCTGTCCAGGAGCCAGATCGACTTTTCCAATTTTATTTTATTTTGTGCTTGAAATTTTGAAAATGAGATATTGGTACCCTTTCCTATTTGGGTTCTGAGCTGATTAGACCCTTATGAATCCACACCTGGATTATCCTAAAGGAATTTCCATGGTGTGTCCCAAGGTGAGTGCGGTTAAGTGCATAATCAGGTGGTGTATTCAGTGTTCTTTCTTTTTGCAGTATGTTGTCTTTGCCGTCTCTCATTGTCAGTCACTTTGTACCTCTTTTGAATAGGTCGGTTATTGTGTTAGCGGTTAGGTCTTGCTTTTGAGTGATATTCGGTTGAACTTGAATTTCTATGGGACTAATCTGAATTGTTGTGATCGGTTGGATTTGGCCTACGTCTGAGCCATGATCCGTTCGAATTAGCACTTTTAACTTTGACATATCCTAAACCACATCGCCTTCCATTGTTCTCAATATTTACATTATGAATGCCTTGGACTTTAGGCTTGTCATGTTCATATACCGCACTAGATCTGACAAATTTAATTGATTTTGAACTGTGTTTTCTAGTAACGTTTGAGTTGATTCTTCTGAAGTACTGCATTCATTGATACTGCAACCTAGCCCAGTTCTGTCTCCGGCTGGTTTTTGCATCTCATGCATCTTATTAAGTGAGACAGATGACTTGTTCCATGAGTTGACTATGTTTATCAACCATTTGTTCTCTTTTAACGTAGCATGGAACAGTCTACGCAAATCATCATTCTCAGCAGCTAGCAGACTTAACTTCACTTTCAAACCTTCGACCTCCTTTTGCTGCGAGCAGCTAGAGAGAGTCAACTTGTTTTTTAAGTCCTGTTTTTCCATTTTGGCTTCATCGAATTTTTGCGATAGTCCTTTAAACTCATTTACCATATCGTGTAGTGCAGTGACCAGATCTTCTCGAGTGAATTCAATAGAGTCAAAGTTAAATACAATTTCATCTGAGAGTTCTGAATCTTCATCGTCTCATCTTCACTTTCACTTGTAGATTCTTCAGAGATGGATTTTTCTGAGTCTGAGTCAGCCCATTTGCTTTTGTCCTCTTCTGCTACTAGAACTCGTTGACTCTTCTTTTTGGTGAATTTTCTATCAACTTTAGATCGTCTCCTGTCAACCGGTCTCTTTTCATCATTTCTTGGCCTGTTGCATTCTGCAATAAAATGCCCCTTTTTCCCACAGTTAAAGCAAGCTTGACCATCATCAGTGTGGTCATTTTTGAAGTAGGGTTTATTAGTCTGAGATTTATTCTTAAGCATGAATTTACCAAACTTTTTAACAAATAGGGACATGGCTTCATTTCTTGCTTGCTCAGCTGATTTCTTACTTGTGGACTCTTCGACCGGAAGAGTCTCGTAGCTGCCAAGGCCTTTGTTTGTTGGGAGGTGGATGGTTCCTCTTCAATTTGTATCCCAAGTTCGAACTCATATGCTTTAAGATCAGCGAAAAGATCATGGAGTTCTAGTTTGTTAAGATCCTTTGACTCTCGCATCGCTATAGTTTTTACGTCCCATTCTCTGGGAAGAGCTCGCATAATGAAATAGCCAAGCCTGGTGAACGGTACGGTTTAAGATTTCGTATGTTTATTGACTATTTATTAAGATTAAGTTTAGTTGATGCTAAGAGTTGTGATTTATGGTTTATAGTATTGTTGGTTATATTTGTTTTGTGGTTTTATTGTAGCGTTGTTGAGATTTAATTCATGGTAATTAGTATGTTGAGACAATTGGTATGAGGCCAATTGGGGTGGTTAGATAAGATATAAAGGTGCAACTTTCTTGTTGAGAGTGTTGCCGAATTTTGATGAGAAGTGGTGTTGTGATTCGATTTTTATTGCATAGAGTTTGTTGTTGGCTTCAGGTGTCAGTGCACCCGCGGTCAGTTAGCTACCGCCCCTGCGGTATTTTGACAGTGGGGAGACTGCACCCGCGGTCATTTGAGCACCGCACCCGCGGTGGATTGGCAGAGACGGCACCGCACCCGCGGTAAGTTTTGTAGCGCACCTGCGGTCGACGTTTTGATATTTTCGGATGTTGTCCAGTTCATGCACCGCACCCGTGGTATAAGAGGTACCGCACCCGCGGTAGATGAATAGTGAAAGCGTGTTTTGTTGGCTTCATTTTCCTCATTTCTTTCCCATTCTTCTCGGTTTGCAGCTCAAGGGGAGGTTAGGGTTTCATTTCCTTTCATTTCCTTTCTTTGATTCAAGCTTGTAATTTAGTTATTCTTTGGATTTGGTGTTGGGAGAAATCAGGGGTATTTTGATTGTGTTGGTTTTATGGATTTAATGTTATGGGTTTGTGTTATTTTAGGTTGTTGATGGTGCATTATATGGTTTATTGTTGTAGGAATTCATCCAAGAGAATAGAATCAAGTTTACCAAGTGTTGTAAGTGGAATTTATTTCCTTGTGGTCATATGATAATATATGTATTGTGTTTCAATGGTTTTAACATGTTATTCCCTTCCAATTGCTTCATGCTATGTATTAATACACTTTGTTGTATCTTGAAGGCATTTTATGTCTCAATTATTGTCAAAGGAAATACAAAAGAATAGAGTTTTCAAAGTGTTTGATTTAATGCCAAAGAGAGAGTTCAAATGATTTATTGGATTGATAGATACATAGTCAGATATTGCATGCAATTAGTTGAGCAACGACCGTAGGCTTATATCCCAGCAGAGTATCGATTCATATCGATGGGATATAGGTACAGAGACAGAGATACTATCTAGATATCAATCCAAGAGAGAAAAGAGAAATACCATCGTTATTGTTATTCATGCTATGATAATTATGTTTCAAGAGTTGATTTATTCAATGTTTTCAAAGTTATGTTTTTCAGAGTATGATATGTATCCATTGCTATGTAAGAGTTCCACTTGCTGAGTTTTATACTCATTTCAGTTATTGCATGTGATGCAGATAAGAGCGTCGAGCCGGGACGTTGATTGTGGGCCGGAGTCATATGCATATAGAGAAGGAAGGAAGAAGACTATTCTGATAGTATTTTAGACATGATCACAAAAATGATATTTTGTATTTCGTGACATCATTTTACTGATCATGTATATACTTTTGATATGTTGAAATGTATTTTGAATCCTCCTTCTATTTTGAGTAAAATTTTAAATTCCGCTGTTATTTTATTAAAACCAGTCAGAGGGTGTTACATTTAGTGGTATCAGAGCACCGTTCTTCGGAACAATGCATGTGACTTCGTCTACTTTCAACAGTCCGGGTATGTCTTCTTCTACATCTATTCATTGTTATTGGTTGATATGTATTATGTGAGCACATTGTAGGAGTAATACCTCCTAAGAGAAAGGCTTCAGAGGGTGAGGATAGTTCTTTATCGAGAGTTGTCGACGAGTTCGGCAAGTTACTGAAAGAGCAAGCCAACCATAGTGAGCAGATCCAATAATTGATTCGTTTGTAAGGTACAGGTCAAGGTAGAGGTCAAGTGAGAGGCCAAGTGGCACAAGCTGTTGGAACTGATGGGATCTTTACAGCTTTCAAGAGAATGGATCCACCGGAATTTGTAGGAAGCACTGATCCATTGGTGGCTGTAGAGTGGATCAAAGCACTTGAGGCGATATTTGATCATCTCAACTATGAAGACAAGGACATAATCAGTTGTGCAGTGTTCATGTTAGTCAAAGCTGCACGCATTTGGTGGAATGCTACCAAGGTAGGTGTGGATGTACCGGCAATGAAGTGGCAAGATTTTACTGATCTTTTCTATGACAAGTACTTTCCAGATTCAATTCGAGCAAGGAAAGTGACTGAGTTTTTAGAGCTTCGTCAAAGAGGTATGAATGTCGATGAGTACATTCTGAAGTTCGAGGAGGGCTGTCTGTTTGCCCCATATATTGCCTCCAATGACAAAGACAAGGGTGCTCATTTCATAGAGGCCTTCGAGCAGAGATCAGAAGGGACATTAACATGTCTAAGGCGGTGTCATGTAAAGAGATTGTGGCTAAAGCCTTGTTAGCCGAGCAAGATGAGAAAGACATTGCAAGAGAGAGACAGGCAAAGCAGCAGGCTATTGCTCAGAGAGGTCAGGGTTCGAGTCAAATAGGTAAGGGCACTTTTAAGGGGAAAGGCAAGATGGAACCGAGTTCTAAATCACCGGCAGTTCCATTTGATCCAGAGAAGCCGTTGTGTCCCAAGTGCGGTATGCATCATCGGGGAGAGTGCAGATTTGGTACTCATACTTGTTATCGATGTGGCACTGCAGGTCATATTTCCAAGGACTGTCCAAGAGGATCGAGTAAAGAGAAGGTGCAGGGTCGCATCTTCACCATGACAAAGGAAGGTATAAACTATAATTCTTCTGTGATCTCTAGCACTATTTTAATTTCAGGTAGAGTAGCTACGACATTGATTGATACAGGTGCTACTCATTCTTTTATGTCTGAACTATTTTTGAGATCTTCGGGTCTAGTTCCTTCTATTATTCCCCTCCAGTTTAATGTTTTATTGCCTTCGCGATATGTGTTGTGCCCGACATCTATTGTGTATGCGTGCTCTGTTCAAATTGATGATCGAGTGGTTTATGCCGATTTGATAGCTATTCCGATGGTTGCGTTTGATATTTTACTTGGCATGGATTGGCTATCAACCTATCGTGCAGTGATTGATTGTGTTGCTAAGACGGTGAAATTTGCAGATGATGACAATAGGGAAGGTATGCTCGCCAGTACAGGTACTTCGCTGGTCCTTCCTTTTATTTCGTGTCTTGAGGCTAAGAAGTTGTTGTGTAGAGGTTGTGATGGGTTTTTGGCTTCGATTGTTGATATGGATAGAATGGTTAAGTTGAATATCGATGATATTGATGTTGTGAGAGAGTTCCCTGATATTTTTGAGGATGATGTTCTGGGTTTACCGCCGGACAGAGATGTAGAGTTTGTGATTGATCTAGATCCTGGTACGGTTCCTATTTCTAAGGCTCCGTATAGAATGGCCCCTTCAGAGATGAAAGAGTTGAAGACGCAGTTGCAGGATCTATTGGATAAAGGTTTCATTCGGCCGAGTTCTTCGCCTTGGGGAGCTCCGGTTCTTTTTGTCAAGAAGAAAGATGGGTCTTTGCGGCTTTGCATTGATTATAGAGAGATCAATAAAGTGCCTATCAAGAATAAATATCCGTTGCCTCGAATAGAAGATCTTTTTGACCAACTGCAGGGAGATACCGTGTTTTCGAAGAATGATCTACGATCTGGCTATTATCAGTTGAAGGTTAGGGAGTCTAATATCCCTAAGACGGCGTTCCGGACCAGGTACGGTCATTACGAATTTCTTGTTATGTCATTTGGTCTGATTAATGCTCCTTCAATCTTCATGGATCTTATGAACCGAGTGTTCAAGCCGTATTTGGATAGCTTTGTCATTGTTTTCATCGATGACATATTTGATCTATTCCAAGACCAGAGAGCTTCATTCAGAGCACCTCAGAGTTGTTCTTCAATTGCTGAGAGAGAAGAGATTGTATGCTAAATTGAAGAAATGTGATTTCTGGTTGGAGCAGATTTCTTTCTTAGGCCATGTTGTATCGAAGGATGGTATAGCTGTTGATCCAGTGAAAATCGAGGCGATTCAGAAGTGGCCTATTCCTACCACTGTATAAGAGGTACGTAGTTTTCTTGGTTTGACGGGTTATTATCGTCGTTTCATTGCAGAGTTTTCTAAGATTGCCCTGCCGTTAACCAATCTAACGAGGAAGACTGTGAAGTTTGAGTGGTCCATTGATTGCCAGAGTGGATTCCAAGAGTTGAAATATAGATTGATGATAGCTCCTGTGCTTGCATTGCCCAGTGGTTCAGAGGATTTGTTGTTTATACCTATGCATCGAAGAAAGGTCTTGGTGCAGTGCTGATGCAGCGTGGGAAAGTTATAGCTTATGCTTCTCGCCAGTTGAAGGATTACGAGAAGAATTATCCTACACACGATCTGGAGCTCGCAGTTGTGGTATTCGCCCTGAAAATCTAGAGACACTATTTATATGGCGAAAATTGTGAAATTTTCACGGACCACAAGAGTTTAAAATACTTGTTTTCTCAGAAAGAACTCAATATGCGGCAGGGACGGTGGTTAGAGCTTGTCAAAGACTATGATGTGACGATTAGTTATCACCCAAAGAAAGCGAATTTTGTAGCAGATGCATTGAACCGTAAGTCGAGTTCTTCTTTGAGTGCTATGATTCAGAAGCCGTTGTTGTTAGACTTGCAACGAGAGGAGATAGCTTTAGTAGTCCCAGGAACCATTGCTCGCTTTTCAGCGTTGGTCATTCGGGCTACATTGACGGACATGATCCGTAGAGAGCAGGTCAATGATTTACAGTTGATAGAGTTGAGAGCCAGAGCAGAGGAGAGAGGTAATTCAGAGTTTGGGTTGAATGGAGATGGTTTGGTGACATTTAGAGGCCGTATTTGTATTTCTACTGATGATGATATTCGACGAGACGTCTTGACAGAGGCACATACCGCGCCATCCTCGATACATCCAGGCAGCACCAAGATGTATCAGGATCTTCGTAGACTCTATTGGTGGCCAGGTATGAAGAAAGATATTGCCATGTTTATTTCTTAGTGCCTAACTTGTCAGCAGGTGAAAATTGAACACCAGAGACCTGCTGGGACATCGCTGTCATTGCCGATTCCTCAATGGAAATGGGAGCATATTACGATGGACTTCGTGACTGGTCTTCCCAGAACGCAGAAAGGTTTTAACTCTATTTGGGTTATTGTTGATCGGTTGACCAAGGCAGCGCATTTTCTCCCAGTCAAGACAACGTATTCCATGAACCAGTATGCCGAAGAGTACATAACAGAGATTGTTAGACTTCATGGTGTCCCTGTGTCGATTGTGTTTGATCGTGACCCTAGATTTACCTCAGAGTTTTGGAAGAGTTTGCACAGAGCTATGGGTTCACGGTTAGCATTCAGTACAGCTTATCACCCCCAGATTGACGGTCAATCAGAGAGAGTTATTCAGATTTTAGAGGACATGCTCAGAGCTTGTACTATCGATTATCCTAGTAGCTGGGATTCCAAATTGCCTCTTGTTAAGTTTACGTACAATAACAGTTACCAAGCGACGATTGGCATGGCACCGTATGAAGCACTTTATGGCAGGAAGTGTAGATCGCCTTTGTATTGGGACGAAATGGGCGAGAGGAAGATGTTGGGTCCAGAGTTGGTCCAACAGACAGCTGATGTTGTTGCTGTCATTCGAGAGAGGATGAAGACAGCACAGTCGAGACAAAAGAGCTATGCATATGTGCGTCGTAGGCCGTTGCAGTTTGAAGGTGGCGATCATGTGTTCTTGGAGATAGCATCTCTTAAAGATGTGATGCGGTTTGGCAAGAAGGGAAAGTTGAGTCCGAGATTTATTGGCTCATTTGAGATTTTGGACAGAGTCGGTGATCGAGCCTACAGGTTAGCCCTACCCCCAGATCTTGACAGAGTTCATAATTTTTTTCATGTCTCCATGCTCAGGAAGTATATTGCGAATCATTCCCATGTTCTTCGTCACGAGCCATTGGATTTGACGCCGAATTTGACATACCAAGAGATTTCAGTTCAGATTCTGGATCGCAAGGTTAAAGTGTTGAGAAGCAAAGAGATCGGCATCGTTAAAGTCCTTTGGACGAATCATTTGATTGAAGAAGCCACGTGGGAACCAGAGGATGAGATGAAAGAGAAGTATCCTGAGTTGTTTGCGCAGTGACGTCAATTTTGAGGACGAAATTCCTTTAAGGATGGGAGATTATAATAACCAAGCTTTGTGAACGGTACGGTTTAAGATTTCGTATGTTTATTGACTATTTGATTAAGATTAAGTTTAGTTGATGCTAAGAGTTGTGATTTATGGTTTATGTATTGTTGGTTATATTTGTTTTGTGGTTTTATTGTAGCGTTGTTGCGATTTAATTCATGTTAATTAGTATGTTGAGCCAATTGGTATGAGACCAATTGGGGTGGTTAGATAAGATATAGAGGTGCAGCTTTCTTGTTGAGAGTGTTGCCGAATTTTGATGAGAAGTGGTGTTGTGAGTCGATTTTTATTGCATAGAGTTTGTTGTTGGCTTCAGGTGTCAGTGCACCCGCGGTCAGTTAGCTACCGCCCCTGCGGTATTTGGACAATGGGGAGACCGCACCCGCGGTCATTTGAGCACCGCACCCGCGGTAAGTTTTGTAGCGCACCTGCGGTCGACGTTTTGATATTTTTGGATGTTGTCCAGTTCATGCACCGCACCCGCGGTAGAAGAGGTACCGCACCCGCGGTCGATGAATAGTGAAAGCGTGTTTTCGATATTTAAGTGATATAATACATGAGTTGGCTTCATTTTCCTCATTTCTTTCCCATTCTTCTCGGTTTGCAGCTCAAGGGGAGGTTAGGGTTTCATTTCCTTTCTTTGATTCAAGCTTGTAATTTAGTTATTCTTTGGATTTGGTGATGGGAGAAATCAGGGGTATTTTGATTGTGTTGGTTTTATGGATTTAATGTTATGGGTTTGTGTTATTTTAGGTTGTTGATGGTGCATTATATGGTTTATTGTTGTAGGAATTCATCCAAGAGAATAGAATCAAGTTTACCAAGTGTTGTAAGTGGAATTTATTTCCTTGTGCTCATATGATAATATATGTATTGTGTTTCAATGGTTTTAACATGTTATTCCCTTCCAATTGCTTCATACTATGTATTAATACACTTTGTTGTATATTGGAGGCATTTTATGTCTCAATTATTTTCAAAGGAAATACAAAAGAATAGAGTTTTCAAAGTGTTTGATTTAATGCCAAAGAGAGAGTGCAAATGATTTATTGGATTGATAGATACATAGTCAGATATTGCAAGCAATTAGTTGATCAACGACCATAGGCTTATATCCTAGCAGGGTATCGATTCATATCGATGGGATATAGGTACAGAGACAAAGATACTATCTAGATATCAATCCAACAGAGAAAAGAGAAATACCATCGTTATTGTTATTCATGCTATGATAATTATGTTTTAAGAGTTGATGGTATTCAATGTTTTCAAAGTTATGTTTTTCAGAGTATGATATGTATCCATTGCTATGTAAGAGTTCCACTTGCTGATTTTTATACTCATTTCAGTTATTTCATGTGATGCAGATAGAAACGTCGAGCCGGGACGTTGATTGTGAAAGGGATCGATTTTAGGTGACCGAAAGCGCAACGGAAGCAACAAAAATTTCGGAAATCATATTTTTGGCATGAAAATTTCGGCCACCTTGTGTACTAGGTGTAGCATATGCAAAAACACAAAAATGACATTCATAGTGTGTTTAGAAATGTACCTATCAATCTCGTAAGATTGATGATGGCTCCAACTAAGGTATAAACACCTTAGCTCTTGAATGGCAAGACAATCTTCAAGCTTCTCTTTGAGCCCACCTTGCTCAAATATTAAGCCCACCACCAACAAGCTAGAACCACTCTAATTTTGCACTAGAAAAATTAGAGCATTTTTCTTTGAGAAGTGTATTTTTTCCTCAACCAAAAATTGGAGAGAAAAATTGGAGAGAATTGTGTGTTGAACTCCTTGAAATTTTCGGCCATATCAAGTCTTGAATGGGGAAAAGGGAGACTAGCCTTGGAAGTGTAAAAAGTTGTGTTGGCATGTGTGACACATGTCTTGATTATTGAGAAAGTTGTCTCTCAACTTTTCAGCTCCCCCATGCATGCTATTTATTTTATTTTTAACAATTAAAAATCCATGGACTTATTTTAATTATCTCAAACATATTTGAGACTAATTAAACACTACTTGAATTCACTCAAGTCACTAGTTGAATAATTATTTTACTATTGGGCTCTACAAGACCCAATATGATTTAATTAATTCAACACTTGAATTAATTTAATTATTTGGACTCTACTAGGCCCACTAGTGTTAAATTAATTCAACACTTGAATTAATTTAATTTCGTCCATAATAATGTTTATGAAAATCACAATTTTCAAATACATTATTTATTTGGCCAACTTTTAATTTAGGAACACATTTAATAAATTAAAATTTCATTTCCCTCATAGAAGTCATACTTCTATTTTGCTTACGCTTATAAACTCCTTTATAAGCCGTTCAACTCATTGAACTATTTTACTTCTCAACAGGATCTAGAAAGCTAGTACTTGTGTGGCCCTCAATGGTTCATTGATACAACTAGCCGTGGGTTCACATCTCCATGTGATTCGGACTAAACATGTCCTTATATGAGCATACCCCAATCGCTGCATTCTTACTTATCAACTCCTTGATAACAAGAACGTCAGAACTCAAGTCTGATAGTACCCAACCAATCATTTTAAACGCCTAGCAGCATCGCTTACATGATTCCCTAGGTATCAAATGATAGTGCCTGCAAGAACCATTCAATTATGGTTAGCGTACAGTACGGTCCCTTCAACTCATATATCCCGACCGATTCGACAACCATTGTCATGTAGTAGTTGCATCGATGGTGTAATCTAAGAAACCCCCTTTCTTATTTACCACCATACTCTTATAAGAGATTTCAACCTACATACACATGAGAACACATAGGATATCCATACCCGAAGGCAGGCGGTGAATCCCCGACTACAATGCATCGACTCCTATATGTTTCGAAAGAACACCCAACCTTGCCACCTGATGACCCCATGAGAGTCGGTAAACAAGTCAAAGTGTAATTCTAGCACATAGAGTCTCAATGTTGTCCCGGGTCATAAGGACTAATGGTGTACAACCATAAACTAAGACTTTTCCACTCGATAAGTGAGAACAACTTGGAAAGTCCTTTATGGAGGGTTATTCAGTGCATTCTACCAGGAGCACCTATCTGCATGCTCAGACATCACAATGTCCCCTACCAATGCAACATGGTACTCACATCGCAGATACTAGTCTCTAACTTGAGCGGCCTATATCCTTCTTAGCGGCGGCTGAATCGACTAGGAATTGTTTAGAATATACAGTATTCCAAATATGAGTTTCATGATACTCATCATATGAGCATCTCATATTCTTTTTACTATTTGTATATTCAAGGACTTTATCTATGCAACTAGCATGGGTATATAGATAAAGAAGTGCCAAGACAATAAATTCAAATATTATTAAAATAAAGACTGTTTTTACATGGAGTTTAATCATGAACCCTCGGCCAACACTTGGCTCGACGGACACCTACTCTAACAATCTCCCACTTGCACTAGAGCCAACTACCCATATGCTTCAAACCCATCGATTCGCGATGCTTCTCGAACAATGGTCTAGGTAAAGTCTTAGTTAGCGGATCAGCAACATTATCTGCGTAGTCGACTTTGTCAATCATGACATCTCCTCTTTCCACGATCTCTCTGAGGATGTGGTACTTTCTCAATACGTGTTTGGACTTCTGATGAGATCTCGGCTCCTTTACTTGAGCAATGGCTCCCGTGTTGTAACAAAACACCGGGACAGGAGCAACTCCAATAGAATTAACGCCCAACTCTTGGACGAAATTCTTTATCCAAACAGCCTCCTTTGCTGCAGCTGATGCAACAATGTATTCTGCATCAGTGGTGGAATCCGCTGTACTGTCTTGCTTGGAACTCTTCCAAGAGGCAGCAGCACCATTGAGCATGAATATGAATCCAGAGGTTGACTTTGAGTCATCAATATCGCTTTGGAACCTAGAGTCGGTATAGCCTTCCAATTTTAGTTCTCCACCCCCATAGACTAAGAACAATTTATCGGTTCTCCTCAAATACTTGAGGATGTCTTTCACAGCTTTCCAATGTGGAAGACCAGTGTTCGATTGATATCTACTCACTACACTTAGTGTGAAAGCCACGTCAGGACGTGTAGATATCATCTCATACATGATGCTACCAATTGCAGATGGATATGGAATGCGTGTCATCGCCGCTATCTCTGCATCAGTCTTGGGAGACATAGACTTGGATAGGGACACACCATGACACATTGGTAGATGTCCTCTCTTGGACTCATCCATCGAGAACCGCTTCAGGATGGTATCAATGTATGTGGACTGGGTGAGACCAAGCAATCTTTTTGATCTATCTCTATAGATCTGTATTCCCAATACAAAAGATGCTTCACCCAAGTCTTGCATCAAAAACTTGCTTGCTAACCATATCTTAGTTGATTGCAACATTCCTACATCATTCCCAATTAGTAGAATGTCATCAACATACAGCACCAGGAATGTCACAGCACTCTCACTGACCTTCTTATACACACAGGGTTTCTCAGGATTCTTAGTAAAACCAAACTCTTTGATTGTACTATTGAATCTAAGGTTCCAACTCCTAGATGCCTGCTTTACACCATAAATAGATCTTTGAAGTTTGCATACCATATGCTCACTTCTGATAGATGAAAACCCTTCGGGTTGAGACATGTAAATCTCTTCTTAATATCCCCATTAAGAAAGGCTGTCTTGACATCCATCTGCCATATCTCATAGTCATACCATGCAGCTATGGCTAACAATATCCTTATAGACTTGATCATTGCAACTGGAGAAAAGGTTTACTCAAAGTCAACTCCTTGTCTTTGAGTATATCCTTTTGCCACCAATCGCGTCTTGAAGGTCAATACCTTCCCATCCGCCCCAAGTTTCCATTTGTAAATCCATTTACTCCCTGTGGGAACAATTCCCTCAGGTGGATCCACAAGATTCCACACTTGGTTCGAATGCATGGAATTCATCTCAGATTCCATTGCTTCAAGCCACTTGGATGAATCGGCATCAGATAATGCTTCCTTGAAGGTCCTTGGATCACATCCATGGATAGGCTCATCATGACCCTCTTCAAGAAGCAGACCATATCTCATAGGTGGTCTTGAGACTCTCTCGGATCTTCTAGGAGCTTGTATCTCCTCTCTTGGCTCTTCGGGTGTGGGTTCTATAATGGTGGGTGTCTCTCGAACCTCTTCGAGTTCTATCATCTCCCCTTTTCTATCCAATAGAAATTACCTTTCCAAAAAGGTTGCATTCCTAGAAACAAACACCTTTGTTTCTTGGGGATGATAGAAGTAATATCCAACAGAATTCTTTGGATATCCCACAAAGTAACATAAAATGGATCGACTATCCAATTTATCTCCCACTACCTGCTTCACATAAGCAGGTCACCCCCATATTCTAAGATAAGAATATTTGGGTGGCTTACCCATCCATATCTCATATGGTGTCTTGTCAACTGCCTTTGAATGGACATTGTTCAACAACAGTGCCGCTGTCTCAAGCGCATTTCCCCAAAAGGATAGCGGCAACTCCGTGAACCCCATCATAGACCGAACCATGTCCATCAAAGTCCGGTTACGACGATCCGAAACACCATTCAACTGCGGTGTAGCGGGCGGAGTCCACTGCGAGAGAATCTCATTCTCCCTAAGATACTCTTGGAACTCGGCACTCAAATACTCACCACCTCGATCCGATCGAAGTGTCTTGATGCTTCGTCCCAATTGCTTCTCTACTTCACTTCTGAATTCTTTGAACCTTTCAAAGGCTTCAGACTTGTATTTCATCAAATACACATACCCATACCTCGAAAAGTCATCGGTAAGTGATGAAGTAAGCATGTCCATGCTTAGTGGTGATGCTAAGCGGACCGCACACATCGTAATGGTTCAAATCCAATAACCCTTTGGATCGCTCCACATGGCCCTTAAAGGGAATCTTGGTCATCTTTCCTTTCAGACAGGATTCACAAGTCGTGAGAGCATTAATATCAGACATATCAAACATGCCCACTCCCACTAGCTTGTTCATCCTTCTTAGGGAAATATGTCCTAATCGAGCATGCCACAATTGTGCCGAATTTAGAGTATCTTGTTTGCGCTTGTTTGTTGTTGTTATAGCTTGGACATTGTTAACTGGAATATCTTTTAATTTCAAGGTGTAGAGATCGTTTTCAAGTTCTCCAGTACCAATTAAACATTCGTTCTTGTAAATGTTGCAAACACCTTTGCTAAATAAACAAGAAAATCCATCTTTATCAAGCATAGAAATGGAAATAATGTTTTTCACCAAGTCTGGTACAAACAAAACATCTCTTAAAACAAACTTAAAATCATTGTTCAAACGCAAGTAAACATCTCCTACAGCCTTGGCAGCAACCCTTGCTCCATTGCCCATCCTCAAGAAGGTCTCACCTTCCCTGAGCCTCCTACTTCTTCCCATCACCTACAAATCATTACAAAGATGTGAGCCACAGCCGGTATCCAATACCCAAGAAATAGAGTTAATTGAAATGTTTACTTCAATGTAGAACATACCATTTCCAGAACTCTTCTGGGCAAGATATTCCCTGCAGTTACGCCTCCAATGTCCAGGCTTCTTGCAGTGATGACAGATGTCAACAGTCTTGTCAGCCTTCACTGGTGTGGCTGCCACAACGGGACCCGGAGTTTGCCTCTTCAAGGGCACGTTCTTCTTGGGACGTTGGAAAGAATGCTTCTTTCTCTTCCCACGTGGATCGGTCTTTGTACCAGATAAAGAACCCACATAAAGAACCGACTTCTCTTTCTTGGTGGTGGACTCAAAATTCACAAGCATGTTCACCAACTCCTCAAGGGTCGGCTCCATCTTGTTCATATTGAAATTCACCACAAAAGGATCAAATGAGCTAGGCAGTGACAAAAGCAACACGTCGGTGGTCAACTCCGAAGGCAACATCAAATCCATGCCAACGAGCTTGTCCACGAGCCCAATCATCTTTAGGCCATGCTCATGGACCAAAGCCCCATCTCGCATGCGTAGAGTGATCAGCTCCTTGACCGTAGCATGCCTAAGAGGCCGAGTCTGCTCACCAAAGAGCTCCTTGAGGTGAAAATGAATGTTAGCAGCACTCTTTGCACCCTCAAAACGCCTCTGCAGGTCATCATTCATAGAATCCTGCATATAACGCTTGGCCTTCAAGTCATGGTCACACCAATCCTTGTAGGTCTGCAATTTCTCAGGAGTGCAGTAAGTCTGAGCCTTATCAGAGGGCTACTCAGTCAGTGTATATGCAATATTTTCCGAGTTCAAGACGATTTTCAGATTTCTTAGCCAAGTGAGGTAATTAGGCCCGGTTAATACGTGTTTTTCGAGTATGGCAGAAAGCGGATTGCGAATTGAAGACATTGTCATATAGTACTGAAAAGTAAACAGATAAATGTTAATGACTATTTTAAAATATTTAGTAAGATATAAAGTATGGACTTTAACTTTATAAATGTTTACTCCCACTTTATAAATGTTTACTCCCACTGTTTTGACATCTTTCACTACCCTCTAGTGAAAACGGGAAACTTCTTTTCTTAGTAGGTAAGTAAGGTCCAATTAGCGAATCATGATCCCGAATAATATCAACCAATCACATAGTTTTCAATTGCATCATCCAATGCAACCCTCTACGTAAAATTTTGTCTCACGTTTGATTAGGACCCAATAATATGACGTCGTTCATCTTCACGTGTCAAGCCTTACCCATCGATGTTGAACCTTAATGGACGGTCGCCATGAGTTCCCCTAATAATATGAGCCGAAATCATGGGAGTTCCACGTAGTTCACATCACCATGTCAATGGATGTCACAGCTTTCCGGCACCCCGGGCCCCCCAATAATATGAGCCGAGCCCCGAGTACGGGTAGCATTCATCATGCACCCATTGTCGATGGAAGACATGGAAATTATAAAAAAATTTATAATTCCCCTTTTAGGGCTTGATATAAATTTTGAATCTTATTCAAAATGAGTGTTTTTAATTTTGAAAGGTCTCATCATTAATTTTATTTAAAAGCTCGCCATGTTTGATCGTATGTTTTCCGGATTCATGAAACTTTGTTATTATCATAATAATAACGCACATACTCATTATTTATAACATATCATGCATATATTATAAACAGTAAACAAACAAGGATGATCAATTGCCCCAATAATAATGGCCCGTGTGAGCTAAGCACGGGCCTAGGTCCAATCCTAGGGAAATGCAAGGGATGCAAATGCAACTATTACATTAGCTTCCAATATTTACATGTCTTCGATCTTCATAATCATCATGGCCACCATCTTCCAATCTTGATCTTCCACTATACTAATATTTACAAATAAATATCCATGGCAAATAGGGATACATCTCATGGGGTGGAAACGGGCCATAAAACAAGCCCACTTTAAATTTGATAAATATTACAATCATTCAACACAAAATATCCTATCATATACCTAGCAAATTGGGCTTGGGCTTTTGATCATCCTTCATGCATAATATCACATATCATACACAATCAATTAATTATCATAATAATTAATTGATCCAATATTATATATCTTGAACTAATCACTAACCGCCACGATTATAAACTAAATTAACAAGTATACAAACACCTTTGTCTACTTTCCAATTAATTTATTTATAACTGAATTTCTTGTAAATCACAATTTACTATAAATAATTAAAGTCCAACTTCAATTATTTATTTTATGAGAAAATATTTGCAACTTTTTTAATTTTAAACTTAAGGGCCCAAAAAATCATTTTTCACCAAAAACATTTTGGACCATTTAAATTTCACAAATATGTTTGCCATCTAATAGCCCAACAACATCAAGGCCCATGACACTTTGATAATCCAAAACACTTTTGGAAATCCTAGTCGTCTTCACCGCCGCCGGATTCCGGCCAACAAAATTTTTTTTTATTTGGAAAACATGGGGCTGTTTTGGCAGCCCGAGCTGCCCGAAATGGGCAGCCCCACGGGCAGTCCGAGCTGCCCGAAATGGGCAGCAACTTGCTGCCCAAAGTTTCCCAAAATTCGGCCTTCGATTTGTTGCAAAAAATCATCTCATGCGGTTAGAAATCGACCTCAATATAATATTATGTATATGCTTCACAAACTAGTACCCTTAGCTCATGATACCACTTGAAAGAGGATCGATTAAGGTGCTCGAATGCGCAACGGAAGTTTAAAAATTTGTTTTCAACAAGAATCGATCACCCTAATATACTAGTGTGTAGCAAATACAAAAACACAAAAATGACATTCATAGTGTGTTTAGAAATGTACCTATCAATCTCGTAAGATTGATGATGGCTCCAACTAAGGTAAAAACACCTTAGTTCTTGAATGCCAAGACAATCTTAAAGCTTCCCTTTGAGCCCACCTTGCTCAAATATTAAGCCCACCACCAACAAGCTAGAACCACTCTAATTTTGCACTAGAAAAATTAGAGCATTTTTCTTTGAGAAGTGTATTGTTTCCTCAACCAAAAGTTGGAGAGAAAAATTGGAGAGAATTGTGTGTTGAACTCCTTGAAATTTTCGGCCATATCAAGTTGTGTAAAAAGTTGTGTTGGCATGTGTGACACATGTTTTGATTATTGAGAAAGTTGTCTCCCAAATCTTCACCTCCCCCATGCATGCTATTTATTTTATTTTTAACAATTAAAAATCCATGGACTTATTTTAATTATCTCAAACATATTTGAGACTAATTAAACACTACTTGAATTCACTCAAATCACTAGTTGAATAATTATTTACTAATTGGGCTCTACAAGGACCCAACTATGATTTAATTAAATCAACACTTGAATTAATTTAACTATTTGGACTCTACTAGGTCCACTAGTGTTAAATTAATTCAACACTTGAATTAATTTAATTTAGTCCATAATAATAGTTATGAAAATCACAATTTTCAAAACATTATTGTATTGGCCAACTTTTAATTTAGGAACACATTCATCAAATTAAAAGTTACATTCTCCTATAGAAGTCATATTCGTATGGCCACTAGTTATACTTCTATTTTGCCTTACGCTTATAAACTCCTTTATAAGCCGTTCAACTCATTGAACTATTTTACTTCTCAACTGAGATCTAGAAAGTAGTCACTTGTGTGCCCTTAATGGTTCATTGATACAACTAGCCGTGGGTTCACATCTCCATGTGATTCGGACTAAATATGTCCTTATATGAGCATACCCCTAATCGCTGCATTCTTACTTATCAACTCCTTGATAACAAGGACGTCAGAACTCAAGTCTGATAGTACCCAACCAATCATGTTAAATGCCTAGCAGCATCGCTTACATGATTCCCTAGGTATCAAATGATAGTGCCTGTAAGAACCATTCAATTATGGTTAGCGTAGAGTACGGTCCCTTCAACTCATATATCCCGACCGATTCGACAACCATTGGTTTATCGAGAGTTGTCAATGAATCGATACTATGTGTCATGTAGTAGTTGAATCGATGGTGTAATCTAAGAAACCCCCTTTCTTAATTACGACCATATTCTGATCAGATATTTCAACCTACATACACATGAGAACACATAGGATATCCATACCTGAAGACAAGCGGTGAATCCCCGACTACAATGCATCGACTCCTATATATTTCGACAGAACACCCAACCTTGCCACCTGATCACCCCATGAGAGTCGGTAAACAAGTCAAAGTGTAATTCTAGCACATAGAGTCTCAATGTTGTACCGGGTCATAAGGACTAATGGTGTACAACCATAAACTAGGACTTTTCCACTCGATAAGTGAGAACCACTTGGAAAGTCCTTTATGGAGGGTTATTCAGTGCATTCTACCAGGAGCACCTATCTGCATGCTCGGACATCACAATGTCCCCTACCAATGGAACATGGTACTCACATCGCAAATACTAGTCTCTAACTCGAGCGGCCTATATCCTTCTTAGTGGCGGATGAATCGACTAGGAATTGTTTAGAATATACAGTATTCCAAATATGAGTTTCATGATACTCATCATATGAGCATCTCATATTCTTTCTACTATTTGTATATTCAAGGACTTTATCTATGCAACTAGCATGGGTATACAGATAAAAAAGTGCCAAGATAATAAATTCAAATATTATTAAAATAAAGACTGTTTTTACATAGAGTTTAATCATGAACCCTCAGCCAAGACTTGGCTCGACGTGCACCTACTCTAACAGATTGTGGGCCGGAGTCATATGCATATAGAGAAGGAAGGAAGAAGACTATTCTGATAGTATTTTGGACATGATCACAAAAATTATATTTTGTATTTCGTGACATCATTTTACTGATCATGTATATACTTTTGATGTGTTGAAATGTATTTTGAATCCTCCTTCTATTTTGAGTAAAATTTTAAACTCCGCTGTTATTTTATTAAAACCGGTCAGAGGGTATTACACATAACCTTCAGGGAATTGCTCGATTGGAATATTCTTTTCACAAGAAAATGAGTTCAATGATAATACTGCTGAACCGTTCGTCAAATTCTGCAAGCGTTTCTCCCGACTTCATTTTTGTATTATCGAACTTCTGGATAGCAACAATCAACTTATTTTCTTTAGTCTAATCATTTGCCTCACACAGTTGTGTGAATTTTTCCCAGATTTCCTTTGCTGTAGTGAAGGTCTTGATTTTGCAAACATATTTTTGTCCAAGGTCTTATAAAGTATATCTTTTTCCACATAATCGAGATCCGCCTTCTTTTTGTCCTCAGCTGTCCATTCAGAACAGTGTTTTTCCACCATTTGGGGAGCACCTTCAGTAGGGATTGCAGCTGTATTTACTTTTAAGATCTTCATTGTCCTGTCAATGATGACGTACCACATATCGTCATCCTGAGCTGCTAGATGAGCCTGCATACGAATGTTCCAATCGTCATAATCTTCCTTCGAAAACATAGAGATTTTGTTGAAAGATGCCATGAGTATATTTTGGGTATCGATGTTTCAGAAGATCCTGCTCTGATACCACTTTTTGAGATCGGGAAAGAGTTTAGAAGGGGAGGGGTGGATGAACTCTTTCAAATTTTTCTTTCTAAAACTAGTTTTCAATCATTTTGAAGTATTTGAAAATTATTCTCAAACTTATTAGAAATATGAACCACTGTAAAGTACGGAAAAAGGGTTCAATATTTCTAATGATAGCTAAAAACTTGTTGGCAAACTTATCAACAAATATAATGAAAAGAAAGTGCTTGTAGAAAGTAAAGACACAAGGTTTTTATGGATGTTCGGAGATGAAAACTCCTACATCACCCGTTCTTCCTCTTTTAGGAAGGATTCCACTAAATGACTTTTGCTTTACAAAAACTCTTTGTAACAGCCCATTCCTATCAGGACTTATAACACTGCCTGTCGTGGAACTCTTAGTGATCACTTTACAATTCTGGATATTAAGAACACTTGGTTCACCAGACACCACAACTTAAACAAATAATCAAAATGTTACTGATATACGTAGACAAATTGATTTTTGGTAGCACGAACATGATCTTTGAATGATCAGATGTCTTTCTGTTCAGTGCGTGCTTATGAGCGATGAAGTGTGTAGACTTTTCAGTGCACTATAAATCTTTGAAGTATGTAAGCTTGTGATGATTTCATTGTTGTGAGTTTGATAATATGTCTCCGTATTCTTGCACACTTCATTCTCTATTAATAAAGGCGATCATTCCAACGGTCGAAACGATTTTAGTAACGTTAGCTTGTAACAGAGGGAAGTTGTGTCACTATCAGCTGCAATTACATTTAATGTTCTTCAGATATGCATTAAATGTTCTCTTTGCTGATATTTCCTTGAGTCCCGTTCTCTGAAGAGTTTCTGCAGAGTTGCCGTTGATGGCAACTGCTTTTATCCTCAGACCTTTGTAATATAAATGATCTTTCTTTTCTGGGATAGTGATATAAATGCAGATCATTCTTGGGACTGATGTAGGGACAAGTTAACTTTGAAGCGGTGCAAACTATTGAATGTCTTGAACTTGTAAGGCCTGAGATTTTATTATTTTAATCCGAGATTACTAATTTATGAATTTATGTGATTATGAAAGAAATAAACCGAGAAAGACAAGAGAAAGGCATGTTATATGTGCGAGAATAGAACACCTCGCGCATATGCGCGAGAAGACGCGCGCATATGCGCGAGATAGGGCGCACACATGCGCGAGCATGTGAAACTTACAAGTGCCGAGACAGTAGGTCTCGCGCATCTGCGCTGGGACAGGGCGCACATATGCGCGAGCAGAGGAATTCTGTCGCGCCAAGACAGTAGGTCTCGCGTATATGCGCCGATGATGGTCGCGCATATGCGCGAGACGTGCAGTAGGAAGATTAAGCCACTTGGACTTTCCATGCATTTAAAGGATAAATCTTCTTTCAAATCCTTTAGAATTTCCAGGAAGGAACCGAGAGAGCCATCAAAAGTTTCAAGCTTTTGCAATTCATAGGAATTTAATTGTTCAAGATCCGCCCTTCAGAATTTCCATCCGATCTTATTTCTATGTTTCTCTCGTTAAAGGCTTCGACAAGATGTAAGTTTTATTATGTTTTGGTATTATTCAAAAACTTGATGTTGGAGAAATCATGATATGATTAATATATGGTGTTCTCGAGATTTTAATAATCATATAATAGAAACCAGATCGAAGAACGGATACCGTATGTAATTGTTATGATTTTCCAGATATATTTGATTGAGAATATACAGATTTGGTATTGGAAATGTGTTTGTCACTGATTATGAGTTGTGATGACATCTATTGATATTGAGTTGCCGGGATATATCGAGATTGCGATGTTATGCCGTCGAAACAGAATTTGATTGAGTATTGATCAGTCAAGTTGTACTCTGAATTGCATGTCTATATTGTACTTATTGTTATGTCATTCCAGATTTGGTATTGAAGGCTTCGAAGAACGAACCGAGCCAGATTGAGATTTGATTCAACCAGGAACAAAAAAAAAAGAAAGGTATAAATCAATGTTAACTGAGAGATATGACTCGAGTAAAAGATAACTTGAGCTTCCCAAAACCACATACTTACTTGTTAATGTTTTAATACCTTTTTATTCCTTGAATGTGTATGCTTATTCTATTGATTTATAGAAAAGCAGAGATGTGGGGACCCGGACGCTAATCATGTTCTTAATCATCATTGGGACTAATTAATCAATTATAAAACAGGGTCTAAATTTTTTTTTTATACAAAGCGGAAACGTAATGTAATTTACTCAAATTACATATTAAACATGAACATACAACCTTGTATTATCTACAAGAATTCAACTAGGTTCAACTACATATCAGTGCTGAATCCTATGTTGCTTCGAAGCCCGGATCTCCACGCTATCTAATCTTCTCTCATCCTCTTCTTGACCCTGATCCAGCCCCACCTGTTGTCATGCACACATACAAAACAAGACAACAGCCGGATAACTCCGGTGAGAAATACATCCCAGTATAAACAATGTATATATGCAATCATATAAAAACATATATAAAAGCATAATATCAGTTATCATTAACATGTAGCAATTCAACAAACATGAATGATATAAAACTGTAAATCAACATATCATCTCAGACTCCACTCAACTGACGTGTTATCTCAGACTCGACTCAACTGACGCGTCGTCTCAGACTCGACTCATTTCTATTCTAGGGATCCCGGTGTCTGAATAATAATAATTATACCGAATCTCAGTCGATAGGAATGACTCAATCCCTAAACGGCATCGATATAATTCATATATCCAGTGTCTGGGCGAATCAGCCACAGAATTGACGAATCAGTCAAGAATTAGGCGAATCAGCCAATAACCAGACGAATCAGCCTGTAATTAAGCGAATCAGCTTAAGTTTAGACGAATCAGTCCATAACCAGACGAATCAGCCGGTGACTAGGCGAATCAGCCTATGACTCAACAACTCAGTAGTCAATACATGCATTCAGTATCTAAGCAAATCAGTCGATGACTAGCGAATCAGCAGTCATTACATGCAGTAGCTATAAATCAATAGACTACAATATCAATCTTATCATACATCAGCTATAAATCAATAGACTATAATCATAAGTCTCATCAATTGCAAATATCAATGCAATAAATGAAAGTATGTGATTTAGGGAAACTCGAGTCAAACCTCACTCGAGTTGTGCAATCCCAACTCAACATTAATTTATACATTTCTATCTGATACTCTGACTCGGTCGAAGTCTCGAACCCCAAGCCTGTCAGTACTCAATCTGATAACAACGATATCGAGGGTACAGTATCAATATACCATTCAATCAATACTGGATATAATCAGAATTTAATAAAATTCTGTTTCAACAACATAACGTCATAGTCTCAATATACCCAGCACTACCATATCAGTCAGATATTCATTCTAACATCTCATATTTGATAACAAGTCCATTCTGTTATCAAATCTCAATAAACTCAACTCCAAAAATCATAACAATTTCATATGGTATTCGTTCCTCCGTCCGGTTTCGATTATACGATGTCTAACATGCCAAGAACATCATATATGAATCACATCAGATTCTGACAATACCATAATTTCAAATCATATCAAAACGTAGCAAAACTTACGTCCAGTTGTAGCCTACGTCGCTAGTAACACAGTACCGCAGTCGGATTCAAAATCGGACGGACGGATTTCTCACAAAAGGCGTAAGGATTTTTCGTAACTTTTCTGAAGCTTTTATTGTTCTTTTCTCGATTCTATCCCATTAAATCTGAAGACTTACGTTTATATACATCCCAATTGCATGCCAAGCCACGCGTCTTATTTTCAAACAATTTAGGCGGCGCTCGGGCGGTAAGAAAGTACCGCTCGAGCGCGGCACTTTCTGTCCGGATTCCTATCTTATCTTCAATTGGTGCTCGGGCGGTAATATTCTACCGCTCGGGCGCCATACTTCTGTCCGAGCCTTTCTTTATTACCGCTCGGGCGCCACAGGTTCTGCCCGAAAATCACCTAACTCATATGTTTTAACCATTTTGGTCTCGGAGCGGTCCAACTATACTCATATCCATTCATAATCAATAAATCATCTCAGATTATAGTAATCAAGTCTCGGGACATACATGAGAATAGAAGAAAAATATCGGGAAAGAGTATTTGGCAGAGGTGCAAAGTCTTGACAGAGGTGCCAAGACACTGGATGTTTGGTTTATGTCGATGTGCTTAGGAGTAGATCGTCTCCTATTGTAGAGATTCGATATCATGTACCAAAGTCCGGGAACTGGGATCCCTAGACTAGATAAGAGTAGTCAAGATTAAGAGTTTGATTTACAGTTTTATATCCATTCATGTTTTCAGATTATGATACATGTTGTTGATAACCGTTCTATGCTTTTATATATTAAATGCATGTATACGTTGTTTATACTGGGAATATATTTTCACCGGAGTTATCGGCTGTTGTTGTGTTTGTATGTGTGCATGACAACAGGTGGGACAAGATCAGGGTTGAGAAGAGGATGAGAGATCGAGATTAGATTGTAGATCCGGACTTAGAAGTAGAATTGGCTTTCGACACTTGATGTGTAGTTGTTGAACCCTAGTTTGATATAAATTTATTTTGTAAAAGACTTGTACTTTTGATCTTAATGTTTATATAAGATGATGCATAATTTGGTATAGTAATTTGTACACTTGATTATAAGTGTTCAATTCCTTTAAAAAAAATTAGACTCAGTACATTATCCACTTAATCCCAAAGATGATTTAAGAAGATGAATTAGGTTCGGGTCCCCACAGAATTGGTCAGAGAATGTCTTTCATTAAGTGTGTAATAAATAACCTTGTTTAATGATTTCTTCGAATCAGTCAGTTGATAGATTCATCTTCTTTTTACTTTAAGCGGTTGAATTATCAGCGGTCAGACTTCTTTCGAATATCCTTTGTTTAAGTGGTGGAACTCTTTTTGCTGTAGCCGGTAGTGAAGCAGTCCGGTTTCTAGGCTGGGCGGTTGAACTGATACATGTTACATCTAAGATATGCAATTGTTTTATGAAATAGTGAAGTGCTATCTTTATTTTGTCGATCACCAAAACTTTTGGGTAATAATAATTTTTTAACATAAAGACATAGCCTAAAAAACATGTAGCAAGGTTTTTAGCCGATATACCATGTTCCGATGATCGTTTTGTTTTGTTTTTGTTTTTAAAATAAATAGCCCATCATGCTTCTATATAATTAATTGAATAGTTTACCTCTTTGATCAGAGTGTCGTCGGGTTGTATCCACCGAGTTTTGCAGACTACTCCTAACAGCCTAACCGCATAGTCGCAACAGATGGTTCATAACGTAGATTCCTTCAACAGAATCTGGCACAACCCTATTTTGTTTCCTACCTCAAGGTATATAATAAAGTAGTTCAATTTGAAAATAATACATGAGAGTGACAATAAACCTTAGTTCTTTTATTCAAACATACAAACTATTATTACATAGTAACTTCCTGTAGATTATGATAAACTTGTTTAGGTATCTATAGTAGCTTGAAATACAACATACAAAAACTTATAAAGAGAAAATATTACAATTTTATTTGAAAGAAAATGAGGACGTTGAATGATGCTTTCTCTTCCTTCTGCCTTGGTATTTATAAAAGTCTTGGTGGATTTGAAATATGGACTTTAATGCCTTGTGAATTATTCTGTCAGTTGTGACCGAAATCTTGTGGCTGACAGTCCCTTCAACCACAAGTTGGATGTTTTTCTTTAATGGGCGGTTGAGTGGTCCATCTTTCTACTAGTTATTGGAATCATATTTTAGTGGTGGTCCATTTTCTACTAATGAAGTGGTTGGATCACATGTATACTTTTCTTTGTCAGAGAATCTTTTGCTTTTGTATTGTCCCCGAGGAAATTGCTTTTTGTGTGGTCTTTCACCACTTGGTCTTGTCTCTGCAAGATGCTTCCGGTCTGATCTGGGTCGAAAGCTTTTGCCAAATTCTGGCTCCTTTTGTTTCGGACATTCTGGGTAGATGTTCTCTGACCATCTTCCCACATGAGATATGTTACAGAATTTCCGGCGAGTTTCTTTGCTACTCGACAGCTTGCTATTCAACAAAAGATTCATTTTATTTTCAAATAAGTTTTCTGAAAAACTTGTTATTTTACCTGTCATAGTATTTAACAGGAACGATCCATTTACAGAATTATGATAAAACTTACTGGAAACTTGACTTTGTTCATATCTATTAGACAGACCTATATTCCCCATGCTCTTCGGGTAGGTATGTCATCTTTAGTTAATGAAGCAACAAGGAGTGTTTCTTCAGTTGGAGGATCTTTGATAAATTTCTGAATATTACCTTAACTTGATAAAATGAGTGTGAGTCTTTTCCTACTGGTTCTGGTGCTATACTGAAAAATTATAACTCCAGAATGTCTCATCTAGACAGATAGTCATTGTTTTTCCAAGTTTCATGAACATCTTCCTAGATCCATATGGGTAAATCTGAAATTTCTAGGAAATTGGGTGATGTGGTATAAACTGAGGCAAGATCCCCGAATTCATACCATGATTTTACCTCTTTTGGATATAATTTCATCCATACCCTGTGATATTTTCCTGATACATAAACCATGATTGTTGCTGGGTTAATGGGTATTCTTGTTTTAATTTCTCCCATTTTTGTTGATACACTTGAAATGGAGAAATTGCAGCTTCATTAATACCAACCTTTAGATTTACCATTCTCTGTATCAAGTCTAAGATTGATCTTTCCCTCTTCAATCCCCGAGGTCAAGGGTTGACTTGAAAACTTGAGATAAGGATATGAAGTTTCAATTTTTGTTTCAGTAGACTCATCTGGGGATAATCCCGACTTAACACTTGTGCTAGGGGTATTTGAATCCTCTGCTTCAGGTATATAGTTCTATACTCGAAAACTCTTCATTCGAAAAACCAGTGGCTTCTCAATGCCTTGGAGGATAAGCATTTACATTACAGACCCTAACTGATTATACGCCTATAAACATCATGTAATTTGATCAGATACTATTCTCTTATCAGCTTGTTGTATCCTCCCCACAACTTCTGGATTTAGGGCAAACTTGTTGAACTCGTTTTGAAGCATTTCAAGGTGTTCCCTCAAATGCCTCTACATGTTTATAATGAATCGATATCACCGCTGTCCATCTCTCGTTAAAAAATTTACAAGAATATTTCCATGAGATTTAATAATCACAATATAAAAATATAATTTTGACATAAAGCTTGCAATATTAATAATCTAGTATTCTCAGGTTTAGATTTTATTCTATTTTTCAAGAAAGCTTTTACCTATGTGTTATCAACTTTTAAAGTAAATTTCTTTGCTAGTAAAAATAATGGCTATTTTTCAAAAGCCCTTTTTAATGTATAAAATTCTTTCTCGTTTATATGTCATCTTATGGCTTCTGCTTCTGAGAAAAATCTACTACAATACCTGCATGATTGTTCTCTTTCTGGTGTGAGCTAGATTAAAACTGTCGCCCACCAATGATCACCGGCATCTATTTGTAATATCAGATCATCTTCGTCATGAGGAATAGCCAATTTTTGAAGATTTTTGTAAATCTCCTTTAGCTGGCTAAGTCTATGTGTATGTTATTCCCTCCATATAAATTTTACATCTTTTTTCAGCAATGTACTAAACACTTTCTTGTGTTCTGCTAGGTTCTTAATGAACATCCTAGAAAAATTAACAACTTCTAAAAAACTCTGAAGTTGTTTATTTTCTTTTAGTTTGTTTGAAAAAATTTGCACTTTTTCTATTATGTGTTCCTACAAAGTTATTTCAGACTCGTTGATTTCTGTTCGGAGAATTCAATAATTCTTGTAGCAACGACTGCTTTCTTTTCAGATAAAACAAGTCCTTATTTTTTACAAACTTTTGAGAAAATATCTAAAATCTTGATATGTTCTTCCATATTTTTAGATGTTATTAAAACATCATCAATATAGACAAACATAAATTTGAAGTAATCTTTAAATAGATTATCCATTTTCCTTTAAAATATCTGAGGTGAATTAGCTAATCATATTGGTAAGACTTCCCAAATATAATGTCTTTGTGGTGTGGAGAAAGCTGTGAATTTCTTGTTTTATTCCTGTATCCGGATCTGATGAATCTAGACTTACAATCAAATTTAAAGAATATTTTGAAGCTGCGTATGCAACTGATTAAATATTCTCTATTAGGTATAAAATACTCATCAAATTTCAAGATTTTATTAATTTCTTGATAATTAATAACTAACATTGGTTTGTTTATTTTGATCTCACTATGATTTCTTACTAGAAAACATGGACTGCTATACGGTGATATTTATGCTTTGACTAGCCCAAGGTCCAGATTGTGAGAACCCGATATTTTCGATACAAAGTAAATAAGATTTTCAGTTAGTGTAACTCGAGGAAGTGGTTTCAAAGTTCGAGAAGAAACTCAACGGGAGGCCAAGCTGCAACTAACCATGTCCATCAAAGAGTTTTCATGAGAAGAGTAAAACCCCAGCTCAAAGACGCAAACTTCCAGCTCGAGGAAGCTCAACCAAGCTTGTCCTAACAAGACCATAAAGGGAGCTAAAAGATGAGCTAAAGTTTTGGACAAATTAAACATGCAAGAAAAGGCTTTTGAGTAAACCCATAAAGGAGCTAAGGGAATAAGCTAAGGGTTAGGAAAACATTACAACATTATGGTGTAAGAAATGACTATTGATATAATCAAAGTGACTCATGGGGATTATCAAGGCAATTATTGCTTTACTTGGGGAGCAAGTGGTCGATCATGGCCATATCAAGAGGCAAAAATCCTTCTATAAATACATGTGATCCCATGCATTCTAGACCACCACAAAAACCTCTCAAATTTCGGCTTTTCCCCTTCCCCTCACCTTCCAAAATTTCGGCTCTTCCCTTCTCTCTAGCCCCTCGGCCGAACTCAAGAAGAAAGAAGGAGGAAGTGTTGTGCAGTCCAGTGTCGCCATTCTGTGTCAAGGAGCTGCTCGACTGTAATGCCCGGAAAATTAATCCCAGTAATCAGTAATTATTGAATTATAAGTTGATATGATTATGAAAGGATTAACCGAGACACGAAATAAGATTACACGTGAAAAGGAATGTGCGAGGACAGTAGCTGTGGCGCACATGCGCGAACCAATGCGCGCACATGCGCCAACAGGACAGAAGGTCTCGCGCATATGCGCGATGAATGTGCGCGCATATGCGCGAGTTGTGCGGAACGCCACGGTAAACTCCAATAGCCCTCGCGCATATGCGCGGAAAGAGTCGCGCAAATGCGCGAGCTGCCGAGGTGAATTGTGCGGAGACCCGAAGGTCTCGCGCATATGCGCCGAGGAACTCGCGCATATGCGCGAGACGTGGATTGCCAAGAGCGAGCCACTTGCTTGGCTGCATGTCGTGTGTATACATATATATATATATATATATATATATATATATATATATATATATATATATATATGTACATGCAATTCATTCCTCAGAAATAGAAAAGGAAACTGAGGGAAAAGTTTAGCTTTTTGTGATTCAAGTTACAATCGTTCACAATCCGTCCGTCTGATTTTTATTCCGACTTCGGTACCGAGTTCCTAGCAACGTAGGCTACAACTGGACGTAAGTTTTACTACGTTTTGACATGTCTTGAAATTATGATATTGTCAGAATTGAATGGAATTCATATATGATGTTCTTGACATGTTAGACATCATAGAATCGAAGTCAGATTAAGAAATAGACTGATTATGGAATTGTTATGATTTTCGGATTATAATCAGTTGATACCGGACAGATTTGGATTATGGATTGATTATAGAATGTATTGGATATGGGTTATAGATTGTAACTATTATCTGGTGAATTGGTATAGACGGGGATATTGGAATTGTACCGTTATACCGTTGATTTTGAATTAATTCCAGATTGATCAGATTGTTATGGAATTTACTGGTATATTGATATGAGATTATTGATATTGTCAGTACCAGACAGGTTGTGAGTTCAGGACTTCGACTGAGCCAGAAACCGACGGAAGAAAGGTATAAGTCAATGTGGTATTGGGAGATGGACTTGAGTCGGTTTAGACTTGGGTTTCCCTAAATCACATACTTTATTTTATTGCATGGATATTTGCATTACATTGATTAATGTACTTGTTCTCTTGTATTTAGATGACAGGTATTAGACAAGTTATCTTGTGACAGAAGTGCCGGATAGTGGTGGTATCGCCACGGCACATTGCACTATGTCTCAAGATAGGATGCTAGTGATAGAGCTACAGTCCTTGACGGTTAGGTCAGGACACTGGATGTTTGGTTATATCGAGTAATGGAATCTATTACGGAATTCGATATAGGAACACCATATTTGGTTATATCGAGTAAAGGGTATTGGAATTCTTCTATTACGGAATTTGATATAGGAATACCAGGGCACTGGTTATATCGAGTAATAGATATTATGGTTCCATCCTTTACGGAATTCGATATAGGAATACCACATCTGGAAACCGGGATCCCTAGACTAGGATTGAGTCTAGTCTGAATTATGATTGATGTCGACAGTTTAATTTGATATTGTTTATGTTTCAGATTTTGATACGTATTCATGTTACCTGATTACATGCTTTATATGATTTATATGATTGCATGTTTCATTGATTTATACTGGGGATTATATTCTCACCGGTATATCCGGCTGTTGTCTTGTCTGTATGTGTACTTGACAACAGGTGGGACAGGTCCAGGGTCGAGGAGATGAAGAGCTAGATCGTGATTAGAGTGGTGGCACCGGACTTGGACTAGATGTAGGGTTAAACACTTGACTTTAGTTTTAAACCCTAGTTTGAATAAATGTTGAAATACAGGATTTGTATTTTATATACTGATATGTATATATGGTTTGATTTCACTACGTTCCGTATTTTTAAAAAAAAAATTTTAGACCCTGTTTTATAATTGATTAATTAGTCCCAAAGATGATTAAGAACTTGATTAGCGTCCGGGTCCCCACAACAGGTGGTATCAGAGCGATAGATCCTTGAGATTGAGATAGGAGATAGTGAGCGGGGTAGAATGTGTTTTCTTTCCTGCTTTTGATTGCTAGCATGATTCCTGTTTTAATACATGTTACCTGACTTATCTGCTATTGATA
The DNA here is from genome assembly GCF_022965805.1 of Primulina eburnea. Taxonomy (NCBI): domain Eukaryota; kingdom Viridiplantae; phylum Streptophyta; class Magnoliopsida; order Lamiales; family Gesneriaceae; genus Primulina; species Primulina eburnea. The sequence continues at coordinate 10,806,384 of NC_133116.1, forward strand.
TGGTATTGTGTATTATTGGAATGGATCAGCTGTAAGATGATCCAGGGAGGCTTGAAATAGGATTATTGTTGGAACTGCTAACCTTTTTTGTTATCAGATATGCCTCCGAGGAGAATGCCAGAACAGGGGAGTACCTCGAATCCTCCCATGGATGTGACACCTACAGCAATGGAGAAATTGCTGAAACGGTTTCAGTCATTTCATCCACCGACTTTGAAAGGAACGGAGAACTCCGTGGAATGTGAAAGTTGGTTGGACGATATTGAATCACTGTTTGACTCTTTGGAGTATACTGAGGAAAAGAGGGCGAAACTGATAATACACCAGTTGCATGACGTTGCTAAACACTGGTGGATCACGACTAGAAGGGCATTGGAACAGAGAGGTATGGCCATTACCTGGAATGTGTTTAAGACTGAATTCTATCTACGGTTCTTTCCAGTTTCTTATAGGAAGGACAAGGGAGCCGAGTTTGCGAACCTGAAACAAGGCCAGTTGAACATTGAGGATTATGTGGCTAAGTTTTCTACTCTGCTTCGCTTTGCCCCTCATGTGGCAGGAAGTGATGAGGCCGTAGCAGACCAGTTCATAAATGGCCTAAATCCTGAAATTTTTACTCTGGTGAATACTGGGAGGCCCAACAACTTCACCGATGCCCTAAACAGAGCCAAGGGAGCTGAGGCAGGCCTGATGAGGCAGAGAGAGGCTTCGTTTGTGGTTCCAGTATCGGGACAACAACCACCTCCTCGATTTGAAGGGGGCAGCAGCGGTACCGGGAAGAAGGATTTCTTGAAGGCTAGAGGAAAGCAATTCAAGAAATCAGGGACTACCTCGTCCAGTTCGAGTGGCTCTAGACAGACCGGCCAGAGCCAGAGCTATGCAGGACCATACTGTAGTACTTGTGGAGGAAGACATTCCACAGATCAGTGCCGAGGAGTAGTTGGCAGCTGTCGTATCTGTAAACAGCAGGGACACTTTGCCCGAGTGTGTCCCCAGAGGAGTGCCCAGGGATCACAGGCTGCTGAGTCGTCTGGATCAGCGGCTCAGGCAGGGAGACGATCTTCTGCCGTTCATTCCTTTCAGCCATCACCGTCTACGCTGTCACAGCAGAGGCCAGGAGGGGGCCAGATCGTGAGCCAGCCTCCGAGACAGCAGGCCAGAGTTTTTGCTTTGACCGAGGAGCAGGCACATGATGCACCCGATGATGTAGTTGCAGGTAACTGTTTTATTTCTGGTTATCCTACTTACGTATTGATTGATACTGGTGCATCACATACTTTTATGTCTGAGCGATTTGCTTTAATGCATTCATTGCCTGTTGAGTCCTTAGCTACTGCAGTATCTGTCACGTCTCCGTTAGGAACAGGTTTGATATCGGTGAAATCTGTGAAATCGTGTATACTGCAGTACGATGGGCATACGATTGAGTTAGACTGTATTGTGCTTGGTTTATCTGATTTTGATTGTATTGTCGGTATCGACATGTTGACCAAGTACCGGGCTACAGTCGATTGTTTCCACAAGATAGTTCGATTCAGACCTGAGATGGCTAAGGAGTGGAAATTTTATGGTAAGGGTTCTAGGGCTAGAATTCCTTTGATATCTGCAATAAATATGACACGATTATTGCAGAAAGGAGCGGATGGATTCCTGGTATATTCAGTTGATTTACTGAAGTCGAGCCCATCATTGGCGGATTTGCCAGTGGTGGGTGAATTTGCTGATGTCTTTCCAGACGAGATTCCTGGATTGCCTCCGATTCGAGAGATAGACTTCAGCATAGAGTTAATGCCAGGAACAGTTCCGATTTCGAGAGCTCCATACAGGATGGCACCGATCGAATTGAAAGAACTGAAAGAACAGTTGGAGGATTTACTGGCCAAGGGATATATCAGACCGAGTGTATCTCCTTGGTGTGCTCCAGTACTGTTCGTGAGAAAGAAAGACGGGTCGATGAGACTTTGTATCGACTACCGGCAACTGAACAAGGCAACGGTAAAGAATAAATATCCATTGCCTCGTATTGATGATTTGTTTGATCAGTTGCAAGGTTCATCTGTGTATTCCAAGATCGATTTGAGATCTGGATACCATCAATTGAGAGTCAGGGATTCTGATATCTCAAAGACAGCATTCAGAACCAGGTATGGACACTATGAGTTTATTGTCATGCCTTTTGGTTTGACGAATGCACCGGCGGTATTTATGGGATTGATGAACCGCGTATTTCAGAAATACTTGGATGATTTTGTTATCATATTCATTGATGATATATTGATTTATTCGAAGAATATGATTGAGCATGCTAATCATCTGAGGATGGTGTTGAGAATTTTGAGGGCAGAGAAACCCTATGCTAAATTGTCAAAATGCGAGTTTTGGCTGAAACAGGTTGTGTTTTTGGGTCACATTATATCGGGAGACGGTATATCAGTTGATCCCAGTAAGGTTGAGGCAGTGATTTCTTGGCCGAGACCTACATCTGTGCCGGAAATTCGCAGTTTTATGGGTTTGGCAGGATATTATCGTCGATTTATTAAAGACTTTTCGAGTATTGCCAAACCGATTACGCATTTGACTCAGAAGAATGCTCCGTTTAATTGGTCTGAGGAATGTGAGACCAGTTTTCGTGAGTTAAAGAAGAGATTGACCAGTGCGCCTGTGTTGACGATTCCTTCAGGTACTGGTGATTTTGTGGTTTATTTTGATGCATCTCATAGAGGACTGGGATGTATACTGATGCAGCGAGGGCATGTCATTGCCTATGCCTCGAGACAATTGAAACCACATGAGACCCGTTACCCAATTCATGATCTTGAATTGGCAGTCATAGTCTTTGCATTGAAGATATGACGACATTATCTGTACGGTGAGAAATTTGAGATATATTCTGATCACAAAAGCTTGAAATATCTATTTTCGCAATCAGAGTTGAATATGAGACAGCGGAGATGGCTGGATTTACTGAAAGACTTCGATTGTGAAATCAAGTATTATCCAGGGAAGTCCAATGCAGCAGCAGATGCACTGAGTCGAAAGGTATGTGCACTATCCTTATCGACAATTGGTGTATCGAATTTGATTGAAGATTGCTGTTTGTCTGGATTAGTATTTAAGACAGATCGTCAGCCTCTGAGATTGTGTGCTGTTCGAGCTGAACCAGAGCTACTTTTGAAAATTAAAGAAGCTCAGAAAGTTGATCAGAATGTACAGAATTCGACTGCGATGGTCAGAGCTGGACATCGATCGGAATATCAGGTTCGTGATAATGTCTTGTATGTGAATAATCGTATTGTTGTGCCAAATGTTTCAGAATTGAGACAGCGAATACTGACAGAAGCGCACAACAGTCGTTTTAGCATTCATCCTGGTGGTAGGAAAATGTATAATGATTTAAAGACACAGTATTGGTGGAAACAAATGAAATCTGATGTGACTAAATTTGTAGCCAAGTGTCTGAATTGCCAACAGGTGAAGGCTGAAAGAAAGAAACCAGGAGGATTATTGCAGAGTTTGTCCATTCCTGAATGGAAATGGGATCACATTTCCATGGATTTTGTGACACAGTTACCGAGATCCTCCCGAGGTTGTGATGCGATTTGGGTCGTGATTGATCGATTGACCAAATCTGCATGTTTTATTCCATACAAGATGACGTACCGATATGATCAGATGGCTGAGATTTATGTCAAGGAAGTGGTAAGATTGCACGGAGTGCCGAAATCGATTGTTTCAGACCGTGACCCTCGGTTTACATCGCACTTCTGGCAGAGTCTGCAGCAAGCTCTTGGTACGAAGTTACATCTTAGTACCGCATATCATCCACAGACTGACGGACAGTCAGAACGTACGATCCAGACATTGGAAGATATGCTGAGAGCAATAGTGCTGGATTTTAGCACTAATTGGCAAGATGCATTGCCACTTATTGAATTTTCGTACAACAATAGCTATCAAACGAGTATTGAGATGGCACCATTTGAAGCGTTGTACGGAAAGAAATGTCGATCCCCTTTTTACTGGGATGATATCTCTGAAGTTCCTGAGACTGGACCGGATATGATCAGAGATATGACTGAGAAAGTAAAGCTGATTCAGAAGAAAATGAAGGCAGCTCAGGACAGACAAGCCAAATATGCCAACCTCAGACGACGACCGTTGGTATTTGAGGCTGGAGACCAAGTGTTCCTGAAAATTTCACCTTTCAGAGGAGTTGTCAGATTTGGCAAAAAAAGGGAAGTTGTCTCCACGATACGTCGGTCCATATGAAATTCTAGAAAAGATAGGAGATCGTGCCTATCGACTAGCATTGCCGCCTTCATTATCTGGAATACATGATATTTTTCATGTATCGATGCTGCGGAAATATCTCCCTGATGATTCACACGTGATTCAACCAGACGAGGCAGAACTTGATGAAAATCTGAGTTATATTGAAAAGCCGATCCGGATTATCGATCGTAAAGAAAAACAGCTCAGAACGAAAATGATTCCATTGGTGAAAGTTCAATGGACTCGTCATGGTGTTGAAGAAGCCACGTGGGAGACTGAATCTGACATGAGACAGGAATTCCCAGCCTTGTTTCACTGATGTAAATACGTACTCGATTGTAATTACATTTCTTCTTAATGATATTATTTGATTGCCTGTGATTTCGAGGACGAAATCGTATCTTAGAGGGGGAGAAATGTAATGCCCGGAAAATTAATCCCAGTAATCAGTAATTATTGAATTATAAGTTGATATGATTATGAAAGGATTAACCGAGACACGAAATAAGATTACACGTGAAAAGGAATGTGCGAGGACAGTAGCTGTGGCGCACATGCGCGAACCAATGCGCGCACATGCGCCAACAGGACAGAAGGTCTCGCGCATATGCGCGATGAATGTGCGCGCATATGCGCGAGTTGTGCGGAACGCCACGGTAAACTCCAATAGCCCTCGCGCATATGCGCGGAAAGAGTCGCGCAAATGCGCGAGCTGCCGAGGTGAATTGTGCGGAGACCCGAAGGTCTCGCGCATATGCGCCGAGGAACTCGCGCATATGCGCGAGACGTGGATTGCCAAGAGCGAGCCACTTGCTTGGCTGCATGTCGTGTGTATACATATATATATATATATATATATATATATATATATATATATATGTACATGCAATTCATTCCTCAGAAATAGAAAAGGAAACTGAGGGAAAAGTTTAGCTTTTTGTGATTCAAGTTACAATCGTTCACAATCCGTCCGTCTGATTTTTATTCCGACTTCGGTACCGAGTTCCTAGCAACGTAGGCTACAACTGGACGTAAGTTTTACTACGTTTTGACATGTCTTGAAATTATGATATTGTCAGAATTGAATGGAATTCATATATGATGTTCTTGACATGTTAGACATCATAGAATCGAAGTCAGATTAAGAAATAGACTGATTATGGAATTGTTATGATTTTCGGATTATAATCAGTTGATACCGGACAGATTTGGATTATGGATTGATTATAGAATGTATTGGATATGGGTTATAGATTGTAACTATTATCTGGTGAATTGGTATAGACGGGGATATTGGAATTGTACCGTTATACCGTTGATTTTGAATTAATTCCAGATTGATCAGATTGTTATGGAATTTACTGGTATATTGATATGAGATTATTGATATTGTCAGTACCAGACAGGTTGTGAGTTCAGGACTTCGACTGAGCCAGAAACCGACGGAAGAAAGGTATAAGTCAATGTGGTATTGGGAGATGGACTTGAGTCGGTTTAGACTTGGGTTTCCCTAAATCACATACTTTATTTTATTGCATGGATATTTGCATTACATTGATTAATGTACTTGTTCTCTTGTATTTAGATGACAGGTATTAGACAAGTTATCTTGTGACAGAAGTGCCGGATAGTGGTGGTATCGCCACGGCACATTGCACTATGTCTCAAGATAGGATGCTAGTGATAGAGCTACAGTCCTTGACGGTTAGGTCAGGACACTGGATGTTTGGTTATATCGAGTAATGGAATCTATTACGGAATTCGATATAGGAACACCATATTTGGTTATATCGAGTAAAGGGTATTGGAATTCTTCTATTACGGAATTCGATATAGGAATACCAGGGCACTGGTTATATCGAGTAATAGATATTATGGTTCCATCCTTTACGGAATTCGATATAGGAATACCACATCTGGAAACCGGGATCCCTAGACTAGGATTGAGTCTAGTCTGAATTATGATTGATGTCGACAGTTTAATTTGATATTGTTTATGTTTCAGATTTTGATACGTATTCATGTTACCTGATTACATGCTTTATATGATTTATATGATTGCATGTTTCATTGATTTATACTGGGGATTATATTCTCACCGGTATATCCGGCTGTTGTCTTGTCTGTATGTGTACTTGACAACAGGTGGGACAGGTCCAGGGTCGAGGAGATGAAGAGCTAGATCGTGATTAGAGTGGTGGCACCGGACTTGGACTAGATGTAGGGTTAAACACTTGACTTTAGTTTTAAACCCTAGTTTGAATAAATGTTGAAATACAGGATTTGTATTTTATATACTGATATGTATATATGGTTTGATTTCACTACGTTCCGCATTTTAAGAAAAAAAAATTTTAGACCCTGTTTTATAATTGATTAATTAGTCCCAAAGATGATTAAGAACTTGATTAGCGTCCGGGTCCCCACATCGACCGAAGATCTTAATTGTCTAGGTTGCGCCGAAGTGCTGCCGAAATTCCAAGAAGGAATTTCATATAACAATTCAAGTAAGTGGGCTTTTGTTATGTACTTCGTTTGTATTTTTGAACCTTGATATCAATAACATGACATACATGAGGGTGTGTCCTTATTTTCGAAAAACCAGCATGTTGTATTTTAAACTTTCGATCGATTATATGTTCTCGTCTGTGCTTCGAATTTCTTGATTCCGCTGTGTCAGTATGAAAACTCTGGAATCTGAACATCTGAAAAGTTCTGTCCGTGACTTCTGAATTCTGTTTGCACTGTTACGATTCGAATTTGAAATGGGACGAGAATTGTGATTCTGTCTGGCCCCCATTGGTGGGTATAAAACCATGTTCTGTCTGGCCCCCATTGGTGGGTATAAAACCATGTTCTAGCCTCACCCCTTAGAGGACTAACATATTGGAGACAATTTGACCATGGAAATTAGATGAGTAACAGTGTTCTGTTTGTTCCGATCTGTTATATTCTGTATATGATCTGATATGTTTCTGAACCATTCTGTAAAATCTGATCTGTTATAATTGTTTGTTTCGATATGATAAGTTAACTATTATAAGCTTTGAAAGTTTGATAAAGAAATGTTTTAAGGACTAAGTTCTATATGTATCTTTGGAATCGATCGACCCCCACTTGCTGAGTGTTTCCCAAAACACTCACCCCTTACAATTTCAGATAAAAATGAGGAACAATTGGATGAGGAAGAGCAAAACGCTTTCTGGGGTTGGTGAACCGGAGATCAAGATCAGAATTCAACATGTTACTTTCTTTCGTTTCCGCTATTTGAAACTCTGATGTATTTTATTCCTTTGTCATTGTAAGACGATATCTCATTTATGAAAAAGACTGGTTTGATTTGATACGAGGCTTTATTGTTTTCAATTTAATTGTTAAACAATGCCGGATGTCACCGATGCTTCGAACTCGGGGCGTGACACAGATGTTCCTTGATAATAATCTGCATATCTTTTTGATCAATTATGTTCATCGGGATATGTTTGCATCAGACAAATTCATACTCTTTGCGTTCCTTTATTTTGAGGCAGACTTTGAGTTGATTTTTATCACACCATGCCAAGTGATCTTCATCATAATTTTCTTTGATCTTCTCCATGACATATTCTATGGATACCTTTGATTCAAACTCTTCCTCATTCTTGTGTAGAGCTATCTTATGAATTCTATTTCTTCAGGTTGGAGGTCCTTTTCTGTTATTAATCGGAACATTGTTTCCCAAAACCATCTGGAATCCTTCATTTTTGGGTTAAGAAGTTTTCTTTCATTACCACGCTTGCTATGAAACTTGATTGACAATTTTCTGTAAAATGTCTCTCTTAGTCTCTGGAATATGACTTTGTGATCACATAGTGTTGTGAATACTAATCTTCTAGTCTCATTTTGTTGTATATATGATTTAAACATTTTTAGGAAATTGTTTCCTAACAGAATGTCAGCTCTTGTATCATGAAAATAAATTGATCGTGTCTTTAGCTTACACCAAGGTGTTTGTCTAGCACCTCCGATTAATATTTCTGTCATCTTAATCCCTTTACAAAAGATTAAGATTCTCTTAGAAAAGTCTCATCCAACAATCTGAGGTAATTATTCTTCCACCTTTTTTTTTTGGAAAAACTCATCTTTTTGTTGTACAAATTCCAGCTCTTGAATCAGTATAAGCAGCAAAATATTCTGCTTTATATTGTTCGTATAACATTCATACATGGATGTATTTCGAGAATGGGCTCGTGGTAATTAGATTTTCCACTATCTATCCTCCACCATAAACTTCATTCCATTTTCTAGACGTATCCGAGGTTTATGCTCCTCGAGAAACTCTAGCCCAAGAACCAATTGATCTGGTTCTTTTTCTGGTATTTCTTTGATATGAACTTCCAATTTTTCGATGTTAATCATTCCTTGGTAAGTTCCTGTCATAAGTTGTTCTAAATAGTATATGGTATTACAAGGATACTGATCCCTTTGTTTTGTAATATCAAATACTATTTCAACTTCTTTCCAACCTTCTAGACATCTGAGCTTTCCTATTGTCGAAAATCTTTTTAGTACTTGTTGGGTTTTTTGGACATGTGTTTTTCCCCACTTGTAGCTCGTAATTCTATCTACTGAAAAGCTAGTATTCTTAGTTCCAGTTTAAGACTTTGATTCCTTTGTAGAATTTTTTTTATCTTGAATCTGGATATCTATTTCTTGTATTGATGAAAACTCAACTCTTTCTGGATAAATTACCTTAGCAAATTTTTCAAATATCTCAGGTATTTCAATAAACTCATTTCTAATAAACAATTCTGAATGATGTGTAATAGATAGAGCATATGAAATTTGATAAGTAATAGAATATGGTCTATTACTTTCTTTCATTGACATTTTTCTTTGAAATTCTGATACAACGTCAAAGTTCGATTGAAATCTAGATATACCAGGTTGTAGGCAATTATTGGATAAATTACTCCTACAATTTTCCGTGCACAGATGTTTCCTGAGATAGTTCCCAGTACTGAATTTTGAGGTTACCCATTCTTTTATCGCATATAGCAATATCAATAGGTGAATCTATTCCTTCTTTGAAAGTAGCTTTTATAATAATCTGGATTGTTACGATATGAATCCAGGACATGGTTCTTACTACTTCTATCTTGAGCTTTTTAATTCTTCATTAATTTCTTCAGAATGAATTAATTGCATCTCCATTTTATTTCCCGTAAGTTCATGGAATTGTCATTTCCCTTCTGGAAATTTTATAGATTAGATGCTTTCTGTTTTTAGGTCAAGATTTCTTAAAAACTTTTCTACATGTCCTGTAGAATATCATTGATATATCTGAAAACTAGGATTTCGTTTTATGATCTTTTGGACCATGTTACGGAATATTGTTGTTTGACTAAAGAAACTAGACAAGTCTTCATGTGTTTCATGACAAGACACCTCGTCTTCAGTTAGATTTCGATTCTGTTCCATCAGATTCCTACTAATTTAAGACTTCTTCTTCATATATACTTTCGTCCGAGGAAATATTCTCAAACCAGTATACTTGAATAAGATTTTGTAATAAACTGCTTCTTCAATATCTGGGGTCGGATCGAAGTGTTTAATTCCTCTTTTTTCGTTTTCTGGACAGTTAGTTAAAATATGACCTCTTGTCTCACATGTCCAACAATTGCAATCTTTAAAATTTTTATTAGTTCGGGTGTGAGCTCTTCTGAAAGTTTTCAATGTAGATGTTCTCCCCATACTTCGAGATGTACTCGATGCTTATGATGATGTCCTACTTCTTGATGGTCTGCTACTTTGCCCAAATTTGTAAGATCTCGCCTTTTGTCTAGACCATACTGTTCTTGTTTCCAAGAAATTCTTCCACTTTTGTCATTAGGACGAGTTCTAAAACTTTTCCTCTTCTGTCTTTGTGGTTTACTTCCAATAATTGTTGGAAGATCATCTTCTTTACAACACAAATGAGTACTTTTGTTAATACCCTTTAATCATTTATAATTCTTTTGTAATGCTATCATATGACACAATTCTGCCAATTTTCCTTTGAGAAAAGAGGGTTTTCATGCCAACGTATCTGGATTGCCGGAGCATATTCTCTTATTAGCATTTCTCTCCAGGAACTTGGCATTTTGGCAAAGAAAAATTGCATTGCCATATTTTCTTCGACCCTTGAATTCCATCTATATTTAGTGAATAACATAATATATCCATCCGCTAAACATATGTTATGTAATTCAAGACTATACAGAGCATGATTGTATATCTTTTTCTTATGTATCTTGACTGTTAAAATTGTCTATCTTATAAATTGTGCTTTAAATAGGGTAACAATTCTTCTGGCTATCTCATTAAGATATTCTCCGGTTAGGACTGACTCTTTTGGTTTCCACCGAAGTCATGTCCCAAGAAATTTTAACTGATCTCATTAGAGTCATTTCTAAAAGTTTGATGAATCTTTCTCTGCTGAGATCAAGTGTTTCTGCTGCGATTCTCATAGCTGATGTCCAATCATCTATGAGATCCTCTTTGATTTTTAAATCCAATACATCAAGATTAAGCATAACCACATAAGGATGTATATGATCTAAAACCGATTCCCATAAGGTGTTTGGTGCAAGGGATTTTACTTCTCCTCGACCTTGTTCCCGCAGGGTGCGATTCTCCAAAAGTATGAAAATCTGGTTGGGGTTATCTTATATTTATATTCTGAGATCCCACACTTTCTCTTGGTGGTTCCTGAGAAGATGACTAGGTTATGGTGGGTAGTTCATCCCCTGTTTGTTCATTTTTAGATCTGTAATCTTGAGAATTGCAAAGAATTCTACAAAATTTTGGAGATCCTCGAGACCAATCCTTTCTAAAGTTGTCATCACATTAATTTCTTTTCTGAGACTCTTTTAATAAGATTGATCATTTTTGCTTCTTCAGTTAAATGTTCTGACAATAATTTGGCATTCTCTCTTTGGTGTAATAAGGGTTCGGTACCAAAAGATTTTAATAACCTTCCTTTTGAAGTACTTTTACTAGAACTTGGTTGTTGTTCTAGGTTTTGAATTCTTGTTTGAATCTCCTTTAATGTTCCAAGAATTTCTTCCTGGTTTTCAAGGATTTTCTCCATATTTTGTGGTACATGATACATCATATTGTCATAATTTTGTACTGTCTTTTGTATTTATCTAATATCTCCGGAAAGTTTAGAAGAATCTGGTACTATGTCTAGAAACTTATTATTTTGAATAATAAGTTTACCTTAGGACTTTTATAAGTTCCATTTTGTTCTTGATATCTAACATTGGTTAGATATTCCTATTTCAAATATTCTAAAGTTTTGGAATAAATCCTGCAAATCATTCAATCGAACATAGGTTCGGATCCATGTTATTTGAGAAAATTTTCCTCCTAAAATATTTAATTACACGGTAATAATAAATTTTTATGTTTGCAATAATTTTGTCTAGTCTCTGATACTATTTCTACTCCAGCAAAATCAATCATTAAAACTTAGCACAAATAAGAGTATTTTTGTCATTTTTATTATTTTAGGGAATTTAAACCAAGTTTTTGGGCAAAAACTTGTGTGAGACGGTCTCACGGATTATATTTTGTGAGACATATATTTTATTTGAGTTATCCATTAAAATGTATTACTTTTATGCTTAGAGTATTACTTTTTATTGTGAATATCGGTAGGGTTGACCCGTCTCACAGATAAAGATTCTTGAGACAGTCTCACAAGAGATCTACTTAAGTTTTTTAGGTGTAGAGATGTTATGATGAATTTATGTTTCGTAAATTTAAACACCGAAATTATCAAAATTTAAAATTGAAACCGATTTTAAACTTATAAGTTTAAACCGATATATTCATTCACTAAACATATGTTATGTAATTCAAGACTATACATAGCATGAGTGCATTTCTTTTTCTTCTCTGTATCTTGACTGTTAAAATAGTTTATCCCTATAAATTGTGCTTTAAATAGGGTAACCATTCTTCTGGCTATCTCACTAAGAGATTCAACGGCTAGGACTGACTCTTTTAGTTTCCACCGAAGTCATGTCCCAAGCAATTTTAGCTGATCTCATTAGAGTCGTTTCTAAAGGTTTGATGAATCTTTCTCTATTGAGATCAAGTGTTCTTACTGCGATTCTCATAGCTGATGTCCAATCATCTATGAGATCCTCTTTGTTTTTTAAATCCACTACATTAAGATTAATCATAACCCCATAAGGATGTATATGATCTAAAACCGATTCCCATAAGGTGTTTGGTGCAAGGAAATTTGACTTCTCTTTGACCTTGTTCCCGTTGGGTATGATTCTCCACAAGTATGAAAATCTTGTTGGGGTTATCTCATATTTATATTCTGAGATCCCACGCTTTCTCTTGGTGGTTCCTGAGAATATGACCATGTTATGGTGGGTGGTTCACCCCCTGTTGTGTTCATTTTTAGATTTATAACATTGAGATTTGCAAAGGATTTTGCAAGGTTTTGGAGATCTTCGAGATCAATCCTTTCTAAAGTTGCCATCACATTAATTCTTCTCTGAGACTGTTTTTAATCAGATTGATCATTTTTTCTTCTGCAGTTAAAGGTTTTGACATTACTTTGGCATTCTCTCTTTGGTGTAATAAGGGTTCGGTTCCAAAGGATGATGGTAACCTTCCTTTTGAAGTTCTTTTACTAGAACTTGGTTGTTGTTCTAGGTTTTTGAATTCTTGTTTGAATCTCCTTTAATGTTCCAAGAATTTCTTCCCGATTTTCAAGGATTTTCTCCACATTTTGTTGTACATAATACATCATATTGCCATAATTTTGTACTGTCTTTTGAATTTATCTAAGATTTCCAGAAAGTCTAGAGGAATCCAGTTCTATTTCTAGGAACCTATTATTTTGAATCATACATTTACCTTAGGACTCTGATAAGTTCCATTTTGTTCTTGATATCTAACATTGGTTAGATATTCCTATTTCAAATATTCTAAAGTTTTGGAATAAATCCTGCAAATCATTCATATCGAACCTAGGTTCGAATCCATGTTATTTGAGAAAATTTTCCTAATAAAATATTTAATTACACAATAATAATAAATTTTTATGTTTGCAATAATTTTCTTTAGTCTCTCACACAATTTCTACTCCAGCAAAGTCAATCATTAACACTGTGTTTGGCAACCAAGATTTGGTGGGATTTGAGGGGATTTGGATTTCAAAATTCTATTTTTTATGTTTGGCAATTTGAGTCAAAAATGGAATTCGGATTTGCTTAGGATTTCATGGGATTTCATAGGATTTCAATAAGAATATCCAAATCCCATCAAATTTGATAAGATTTGATGGGATTTGGAATTTAAAAACACAGAATTACTCTTTTATCCAAATGAAATATACTATTTCATTCACCTATCATCAATGGTGAAAAGTGTGACACAACAATCAAATAAACAAATAAAATACATGATGATATAAATTCAATGCAATTGACCCAAACCTGAGGAGATTTACGTGTATAGTTGTGGGGACCCGGACGCTAATCAAGTTCTTAATCATCATTGGGACTAATTAATCAATTAAAACAGGGTCTAAATTTTTTTTTAAAATGCGGAACGTAGTGACATACAACATATATACATATCAGTATATAAAATACAAATCATGTATTTCAACATTTATTCAAACTAGGGTTTAAAACTAAAGTCAAGTGTTTAACCCTACATCTAGTCCAAGTCCGGTGCCACCACTCTAATCACGATCTAGCTCTTCATCTCTTCGACCCTGGACCTGTCCCACCTGTTGTCAAGTACACATACAGACAAGACAACAGCCGGATATACCGGTGAGAATATAATCCTCAGTATAAATCAATGAAACATGCAATCATATAAACAATATAAAGCATGTAATCAGGTAACATGAATATGTATCAAAATCTGAAACATAAACAATATCAAATCAAACTGTCGACATCAATCATAATTCAGACTAGACTCAATCCTAGTCTAGGGATCCCGGTTTCCATATGTGGTATTCCTATATCGAATTCCGTAAAGGATGGAACCATAATCTCTATTACTCGATATAACCAGTGCCCTGGTATTCCTATATCGAAGTCCGTAATAGAAGAATTCCAATACCCTTTACTCGATATAACCAAATATGGTGTTCCTATATCGAATTCCGTAATAGATTCCATTACTCGATATAACCAAACATCCAGTGTCCTGACCTAACCGTCAAGGACTGTAGTTCTATCGCTAGCATCCTATCTTGTGACATCGTGCAATGTGCCGTGGCGATGCCACCACTATCCGGCACTTCTGTCACAAGATAACTCGTCTAATACCTGTCATCTAAATTCAAGAGAACAAGTACATTAATCAATGTAATGCAAATATCCATGCAATAAAATAAAGTATGTGATTTAGGGAAACCCAAGTCTAAACCGACTCAAGTCCATCTCCCAATACCACATTGACTTATACCTTTCTTTCGTCGGTGTCTGGCTCAGTCGAAGTCCTGAACTCACAATCTGTCTGGTACTGACAATACCAACAATCTCATATCAATATACCAGTCAATTCCATAATAATCTGTCAATCTGGATTTAATTCGAAATTGACGGCATAACTGAACAATCTCAATATTCCCGTCAATACAACAACACCAGATAACAGTTACAATCCATAACCTATATCCAATATAATCCATAATTCAATCATAATTCAAATCTGTCCGGTATATATCAATATACCCTAAAAATTCATAATAATTCCATAATCAGTCCGTTTCTAAATCTGACTTCGATTCTATGATGTCTAATATGTCAAGAACATCATATATGAATTCCATTAAATTCTGACAATATCATAATTTCAAAGCATGTCAAAACGTAGCAAAACTTACGTCCAGTTGTAGCCTACGTCGCTAGGAACTCAATACCGAAGTCGGAATCAAAATCAGACGGACGGATTTCTCCGAAAAGGCGTAAGGATTTTCAACCCAATTCCTCTGACCCTTTCTCGATTTCTGCTGAATGATTTTCGAAGGAATGAATGGCTATCAAACATATATATACCCTGCATGCATTCGACGAAGTGGCAGCATTTCCGCGCAACACGCAGCACCGCGGGTGCGGTCTTTGCTGCACCGCGTGTGCGGTCTCGTAAGCACCGCGGGTGCGGTCACCCCACGGCAATCCTATCCATTTTTCATCATCTACACCGCGGGTGCTGTGTCGTAGGGACCGCGGGTGCGGTCTTGGTTCGCACCAAAAATCCCTACTTTCATTTTAAATACTCTTTTCGGTATCTCGATTGGTCCATTCATAATCACATGACATTATAAATCAATCAACGTCAATTACAGTGATTAATTTCCGGGCATTACATTCCTCCCCCCCTAAGATACGATTTCGTCCTCGAAATCACGAGCATTTCATTCGTATCAATAAGGAGTATATACAAACACTGTATAAGAAATTTACATTAATGAAACAATGCTGGGAATTCTTGTCTCATATCAGATTCAGTCTCCCAAGTGGCTTCTTCAACGCCATGACGAGTCCATTGAACTTTTACCAGGGGAATCATTTTCGTTCTGAGCTGTTTTTCTTTACGATCAATAATCCTGATCGGTTTCTCGACATAACTCAATGTCTCATCCAGCTCGGTCTCATCTGGTTGAATCACGTGTGAATCATCAGGGAGATATTTCCGCAGCATCGATACATGAAAAACATCATGTATTCCAGATAATGAAGGCGGCAATACTAGTCGATAGGCACGATCTCCTATCTTTTCAAGAATCTCATATGGACCTACATATCTTGGAGACAATTTCCCTTTCTTGCCAAATCTGACAACACCTCTGAAAGGAGAAATCTTCAGGAATACTCGGTCTCCAGTCTCAAATACCAACGGTCGTCGTCGAAGGTTGGCATATTTGGCTTGTCTGTCCTGAGCTGCCTTCATTTTCTTCTGAATCAATTTAACTGTAGTGACCCGTTCCAGAATCACCTACTAATCAAAAACTAAGCATGCAATTAACCTAATTAATTATAATCAGAGATAACAGCGGAAAAAGTCAACAAAATAATGGTTATACAACCCAATCGAAGTCTAGAATAACTCAAAATAAAAATATCCAATACAACCAAATCGAATCAAAACAATACCAATAAACTAAACCAACCAGCTACTCAACGTCCTCCTCCTGCTCCTCCTGAGCTGTCCAACCTGAGGCCTGCCCCGTGGGAATGGGGTGTCCAAGAATAAACAAAACCGAGGACGTGAGCGATAAGAACGCCCAGTACAAAAGTATGAGTATACAAACCTATATGAAATGCACATGCTATGATATGATACCAGGGTAGTCAAGAAACAGGAATCACAAAGGATCTCAAAATGCTCAGTCTAGAGGCGCCAAGTGGATAGTGCCGCGCGGTACACCTCTGGGTCACTGCATCCACTACAAGACAGACGTGGACCTAAAATGTCCCGGACCACCGAAGCCCTCCCGACCCGTCGGCCACTGTGTACTCTCGGTGTCCATGCGTCCACAAGACAGGGCTGAGCGGCCCCAAGATATAGCTTATCTCGAAAGAGATACAGCTCAACAGCAAAGGCTATCTCGAAGGAGATACGGCTCAACGTGAAATGCAACGTGCAGTAATAAACGTGACATAATAGCATGCATCAAATGACATATATCAATGCACCACATAATCATGCAACACATATATGAATGTATACTCAACCAGGATATCTCGGATAGTACTTTCGTACCTCTAACACAGCAATCCTAATCCACTGGAACAACCAGACCACAGGTCTAATCCAAGCCTTTGTCCGTCGCTAGCCCGCTGATGCCGCTAGCTCCCAACTAGAGCACAGCTCTGCTACAAGACCAGCAGCTCCCCGCTAGTGCCCAAATCTCGGAACAAGACTAGAACCTGTCAGAAAACGACTGAAATGCTATGGAATTCTCTGAATTGGCGAGTCAAAATGAGGAAATCCGACCACTATTTATAGGCCATGTTCGGATCGTCCGAACCCTCTTCGGAACGTCCGAACTCTTACGTGTCCATCGGCTCTTGACAGCTCATGATCGGATCCTCCGATCATACACTTCGGACCGTCCGAACTCCCACGTGTCCATCGACTCTTGACACCTCATGTTCGGATCCACCGAACTCACTTCGGACCTTCCGAACTCTTCGTTGCTACCGAACCATCTTCGGTCCGTCCGATCATGACCACGGTCCAAATTACACATTAAACCTTCTTAATCACCAATAATCCGTTAATTACCCAATTTGGGATTCGGGCTACTACATTCTCCCCCCCTTAAAAAGATTTCGTCCTCGAAATCTAGGCAAGAGAATAAAACACCATTGTAATAGTAATACACTGCAAATATTCTTCATTACAACTGTATAACAATTACATCCCAGGCTGATCCTGGTTCAGCGCAAAAACCTGACCTTGGGCACGAGGTCGAAGATTCGAACTACCCACTGCCTGACCCTGTCTCCTCTGCTGAACAGTTGTCTGGGATCCAGAACCAGATCCTGCTCCACCTCGCAGCTGAGGACAATTCTTCTTGAAATGACCCATCTCTCCGCACTGAAAACAAGTTCCTGCTGCTAATCGGCATTGCTCCGATGGATGGTTCTTCCCACAATGCGCACAAGAATCCTTCTTCTCACCAAAGCGAACAACACCGCTAGACCTTGATCCAGATCCAGAAGAAGAAGAACCAGATTTCTTGAACGACTGAGACCTAGGGCTCAAAGTACTCGGAGGTCTAGAAGAAAAAATAGCCCTACCACGCTGGAGACTGATCTCTGCTTGACGACACCGGTTCACCAACCCATCGTACGAAGTAGGATTATCACAGACAGTGACTCGATCAAAGATCTCCTGGTTAAGGCCC
The DNA here is from genome assembly GCF_022965805.1 of Primulina eburnea. Classification (NCBI taxonomy): domain Eukaryota; kingdom Viridiplantae; phylum Streptophyta; class Magnoliopsida; order Lamiales; family Gesneriaceae; genus Primulina; species Primulina eburnea. Next base: position 10,824,583 of record NC_133116.1, read on the forward strand.
TGGAGGAAATGATCGTACTTGGCTTCAGAACTGCCACTGATATGAGGCGCAAAGGGTAACAACTCGAAGAATTTCTGCTGATACTCATCAACAGACATACTCCCCTGCTTAAGGTTCAGGAGCTCAATCGTCTTGGCCTGGCGAAGGGCTGGAGGAAAGTACAGCTGCATGAACGCTGCACGGAAATCAACCCAAGTCGCTCTACCCTGCGACTGAACTATCGGCGCAGAAGTCGATCGCCACCACCTGTGAGCACGGCCCTCGAGAAGAAAACTAAGGGTCTCCATCTTCTGCTCATCGGTGCACTGGAATGCGCGGAAACAACTCTCCATGCGCTCTAACCAATCCTCCGCATCATCGGGAGTCTCACCACCAACTAAAGGCTTAGGCCCCATCTGCATGAAACGATGAATATCGAAACGCCTAGGACCATCCCGACGATGACGATGTTCACGGTCACGATGACGCCTACGATCGTCCTGGTCACCCCAACGACCTACACTCCCCTGACTACTCTCATCACCAAAGTGGTCAGCCATCGCTACAACATAGAATGGGGAAACTAGTAAATTGGTCAACGGAAATCCCAAAACAGAAATCTATATCCCAAAATCATACGCATCGCTCTGATACCATAAATGTAGTGACCCGTTCCAGAATCACCTACTAATCAAAAACTAAGCATGCAATTAACCTAATTAATTATAATCAGAGATAACAGCGGAAAAAGTCAACAAAATAATGGTTATACAACCCAATCGAAGTCTAGAATAACTCAAAATAAAAATATCCAATACAACCAAATCGAATCAAAACAATACCAATAAACTAAACCAACCAGCTACTCAACGTCCTCCTCCTGCTCCTCCTGAGCTGTCCAACCTGAGGCCTGCCCCGTGGGAATGGGGTGTCCAAGAATAAACAAAACCGAGGACGTGAGCGATAAGAACGCCCAGTACAAAAGTATGAGTATACAAACCTATATGAAATGCACATGCTATGATATGATACCAGGGTAGTCAAGAAACAGGAATCACAAAGGATCTCAAAATGCTCAGTCTAGAGGCGCCAAGTGGATAGTGCCGCGCGGTACACCTCTGGGTCACTACATTAACTTTCTCGGTCATATCTCTGATCATATCCGGTCCAGTCTCAGGAACTTCAGAGATATCATCCCAATATAATGGGGATCTGCACTTCTTTCCGTACAACGCTTCAAATGGTGCCATCTCAATACTCGTTTGATAACTATTGTTGTACGAAAATTCACAAAGTGGCAATGCTTCTTGCCAATTAGTGCTAAAATCCAGCACTATAGCTCTCAACATATCTTCCAATGTCTGGATCGTACGCTCTGACTGTCCGTCAGTTTGTGGATGATATGCGGTACTCAAATGCAATTTCGTACCAAGAGCTTGCTGCAAACTCTGCCAGAAGTGCGAAGTGAATCGAGGATCACGGTCTGAAACAATCGACTTCGGCACTCCATGCAATCTAATCACTTCTCGGACATAGATATCGGCCATCTGATCATATCTATACGTCATCTTGTATGGAATAAAACATGCAGATTTGGTCAATCGATCAATCACGACCCAAATCGCATCATAACCTCGGGAGGATCTCGGCAACTGTGTCACAAAATCCATGGAAATGTGATCCCATTTCCATTCAGGAATGGACAAACTCTGTAACAATCCTCCTGGTTTCTTTCTTTCAGCCTTCACCTGTTGGCAATTCAGACACTTAGCTACAAATTCAGTCACATCAGATTTCATTTGTTTCCACCAATACTGTGTCTTTAAATCATTATACATTTTCCTGCCACCAGGATGAATGCTAAAACGACTGTTGTGCGCTTCTGTCAATATCCGCTGTCTCAAATCTGAAACATTTGGCACAACAAGACGATTATTCACATACAAGACATCGTCACGAACCTGATATTCCGATTGATGTCCAGATCTAACCATCGCAATCGAATTCTGTACGTTCTGATCAATTTTCTGCGCCTCTTTGATTCTCAATATCAATTCTGGTTCAGCTCGAATTGCATATAATCTTAGAGGCTGACAATCCGTCTCAAAAGCTAATCTAGACAAACAGCAGTCTTCTATCAAATTCGAGACACCTATCGTCGATAAGGATAGTGCACATACCTTTCGACTCAACGCATCTGCTGCTGCATTGGACTTCCCTGGATAATATTTAATCTCACAATCAAAGTCTTTCAGTAAATCCAGCCATCTCCGATGTCTCATATTCAGCTCTGATTGCGAAAACAGATATTTCAAGCTTTTGTGATCAGAATATATCTCAAATTTTTCACCGTACAGATAATGCCGCCATATCTTCAATGCAAAGACTATGGCTGCCAATTCAAGATCATGAATTGGGTAACGAGTTTCATGGGGTTTCAACTGTCTTGAGGCATAAGCAATCACATGCCCTCGCTGCATCAAAACACAACCCAATCCTCGGTGAGATGCATCACAATAAACAACAAATCCACCAGTGCCTGAAGGAATCGTCAACACAGGCGCACTGGTCAGTCTCTTTTTCAACTCAAGAAAACTGGATTCACGGTCTTCTGTCCACACGAATGGAGCATTCTTCTGAGTTAACTGCGTAATCGGTTTGGCAATACTCGAGAAATCTTTAATAAATCGTCGATAATATCCTGCCAAACCCATAAAACTGCGAATTTCTGGTACAGATATAGGTCTCGGCCAACTCATCACGGCTTCAACCTTACTAGGATCAACTGATATACCATCTCCCGATATAATGTGACCCAAAAACACAACCTGTTTCAGCCAAAACTCGCATTTCGACAATTTAGCATACAGTTTCTCTGCCCTCAAAATTCTCAACACAGTCCTCAGATGATTAGCATGCTCAATCATATTCTTTGAATAAATCAATATATCATCAATGAATATGATAACAAAATCATCCAAGTATTTCTGAAATACGCGGTTCATCAATCCCATAAATACCGCAGGTGCATTCGTCAAACCAAAAGGCATGACAATAAACTCATAGTGTCCATACCTGGTTCTGAATGCTGTCTTTGAGATATCAGAATCCCTGACTCTCAATTGATGGTATCCAGATCTCAAGTCGATCTTGGAATATACCGATGAACCCTGCAACTGATCAAATAAATCATCAATACGAGGCAAGGGGTATTTATTCTTTACCGTTGCCTTGTTCAGTTGCCTGTAGTCGATACAAAGTCTCATCGACCCATCCTTCTTTCTCACGAACAGTACTGGAGCACCCCAAGGAGATACACTAGGTCTAATGTAACCCTTGGCCAATAAATCCTCCAACTGTTCTTTCAACTCTTTCAACTCGATCGGTGCCATCCTGTAAGGAGCTCTCGAAATCGGAACTGTTCCTGGCATTAACTCAATGCCGAAGTCTATCTCTCGAATCGGAGGCAATCCAGGAATCTCATCTGGAAAGACATCAGCAAACTCACACACCACTGGCAAGTCCGCCAATGATGGGCTCGTCTTCAGTAAATCAACTGAATATACCAGGAATCCATCCGCTCCCTTCTGCAATAATCGAGTCATATTTATGGCAGATATCAAAGGAACTCTAGCTCTAGAACCCTTACCATAAAATTTCCACTCCTCAGCCATCTCAGGTCTGAATCGAACTATCTTGTGGAAACAATCGACTGTAGCTCGGTACTTGGTCAACATGTCGATGCCGACAATACAATCAAAATCAGATAAACCAAGAACAATACAGTCTAAATCAATCGTATGCCCGTCGTACTGCAGTATACACGATTTCACAGATTTCACCGATATCAAACATGTTCCTAACGGAGACGTGACAGATACTACAGTAGCTAAGGACTCAACAGGCAATGCATGCATTAAAGCAAATCGCTCAGACATAAAAGTATGTGATGCACCAGTATCAATCAGTAAATATGCAGGATAACCAGAAATAAAACAGTTACCTGCAACTACATCATCAGGTGCATCCTGTGCTTGCTCCTCAGTCAAAGAAAACAATCGGGCCTGCTATCTAGGAGGCTGGCTCGCGGTCTGGCCCTCTCCTGGCCTCTGCTGTGACAGAGGAGACGGTACTGGCTGAAAGGAATGAACGGCAGATGGTCGTCTACCTGCCTGAGCCACTGATCCAGATGACTCAGCTGCCTGGGATCCCTGGGCACCTCGCTGTGGACACACTCGGGCAAAGTGTCCCTGCTGTCTACAGATACGACAGCTGCCAACTACTCCTCGGCACTGATCTGTGGAATGCCTCCCTCCACAAGTACAACAGTACGGTCCTTCATAGCTCTGGCTCTGACCGGTCTGTCTAGAGCCACTCGAACTGGACGAAGTAGTCCCTGATTTCTTAAATTGCTTCCCTCTAGCCTTCAAGAAATCCTTCTTCCCGGTACTACTGCTGCTGCCTCCTTCAAATCGAGGAGGTGGTTGTTGCTGTCCCGGTGCTGGAAGCACAAATGAAGCCTCTCTCTGCCTCATCAAGCCTGCCTCGGCTCCCTTGGCTCTGTTCAGGGCATCGGTGAAGTTGTTGGGCCTCCCAGTATTTACCAGCGTAAAAATCTCAGGATTTAGGCCATTTATGAACTGATCTGCTACGGCCTCATCATGTTCAGCTACGTGGGCAGCAAATCGGAGCAATGTCGAAAACTTAGCCACATAATCCTCAATGTTCAACTGGCCTTGTTTCAGGTTTGCAAACTCGGCTCCCTTGTCCTTCCTATAAGAAACTGGAAAGAACCGTAGATAAAATTCAGATTTGAACACATTCCAGGTAATGGCCGTACCTCGCTGTTCCAATGCCTTTTTAGTCGTGATCCACCAGTGTTTAGCAACGTCATGCAACTGGTGTATTATCAGTTTCACCCTCTTTTCCTCAGTATACTCCAAAGATTCAAACAGTGATTCAATGTCGTCCAACCAACTTTCACATTCCACGGAGTTCTCCGTTCCTTTCAAAGTCGGTGGATGAAATGACTGAAACCTTTTCAGCAATTTCTCCATTGCTGTAGGTGTCACATCCATGGGAGGATTAGAGGTACTCCCCTGTTCTGGCATTCTCCTCGGAGGCATATCTGATAACCAAAAGGGTTAGCAATTCCAACAATAATCCTGTTTCAAGCCTCCTCGGATCATCTTACTGCTGATCCAGAATCGGTTCTGATTCAATCTCAATAATACATGTTTTCAAATCAAATCAGATAAACAGATAAACATGCATTATAAAGCAGTAAATCACGCTAGCAATCAAAAGCAGGAAAGAAAACACATTCTACCCCGCTCACTAGCTCCTATCTCAATCTCAAGGATCTATCGCTCTGATACCACCTGTTGTGGGGACCCGGACGCTAATCAAGTTCTTAATCATCATTGGGACTAATTAATCAATTAAAACAGGGTCTAAATTTTTTTTTAAAATGCGGAACGTAGTGACATACAACATATATACATATCAGTATATAAAATACAAATCCTGTATTTCAACATTTATTCAAACTAGGGTTTAAAACTAAAGTCAAGTGTTTAACCCTACATCTAGTCCAAGTCCGGTGCCACCACTCTAATCACGATCTAGCTCTTCATCTCTTCGACCCTGGACCTGTCCCACCTGTTGTCAAGTACACATACAGACAAGACAACAGCCGGATATACCGGTGAGAATATAATCCTCAGTATAAATCAATGAAACATGCAATCATATAAACAATATAAAGCATGTAATCAGGTAACATGAATATGTATCAAAATCTGAAACATAAACAATATCAAATCAAACTGTCGACATCAATCATAATTCAGACTAGACTCAATCCTAGTCTAGGGATCCCGGTTTCCATATGTGGTATTCCTATATCGAATTCCGTAAAGGATGGAACCATAATCTCTATTACTCGATATAACCAGTGCCCTGGTATTCCTATATCGAAGTCCGTAATAGAAGAATTCCAATACCCTTTACTCGATATAACCAAATATGGTGTTCCTATATCGAATTCCGTAATAGATTCCATTACTCGATATAACCAAACATCCAGTGTCCTGACCTAACCGTCAAGGACTGTAGTTCTATCGCTAGCATCCTATCTTGTGACATCGTGCAATGTGCCGTGGCGATGCCACCACTATCCGGCACTTCTGTCACAAGATAACTCGTCTAATACCTGTCATCTAAATTCAAGAGAACAAGTACATTAATCAATGTAATGCAAATATCCATGCAATAAAATAAAGTATGTGATTTAGGGAAACCCAAGTCTAAACCGACTCAAGTCCATCTCCCAATACCACATTGACTTATACCTTTCTTTCGTCGGTGTCTGGCTCAGTCGAAGTCCTGAACTCACAATCTGTCTGGTACTGACAATACCAACAATCTCATATCAATATACCAGTCAATTCCATAATAATCTGTCAATCTGGATTTAATTCGAAATTGACGGCATAACTGAACAATCTCAATATTCCCGTCAATACAACAACACCAGATAACAGTTACAATCCATAAACTATATCCAATATAATCCATAATTCAATCATAATTCAAATCTGTCCGGTATATATCAATATACCCTAAAAATTCATAATAATTCCATAATCAGTCCGTTTCTAAATCTGACTTCGATTCTATGATGTCTAATATGTCAAGAACATCATATATGAATTCCATTAAATTCTGACAATATCATAATTTCAAAGCATGTCAAAACGTAGCAAAACTTACGTCCAGTTGTAGCCTACGTCGCTAGGAACTCAATACCGAAGTCGGAATCAAAATCAGACGGACGGATTTCTCCGAAAAGGCGTAAGGATTTTCAACCCAATTCCTCTGACCCTTTCTCGATTTCTGCTGAATGATTTTCGAAGGAATGAATGGCTATCAAACATATATATACCCTGCATGCATTCGACGAAGTGGCAGCATTTCCGCGCAACACGCAGCACCGCGGGTGCGGTCTTTGCTGCACCGCGGGTGCGGTCTCGTAAGAACCGCGGGTGCGGTCACCCCACGGCAATCCTATCCATTTTTCATCATCTACACCGCGGGTGCTGTGTCGTAGGGACCGCGGGTGCGGTCTTGGTTCGCACCAAAAATCCCTACTTTCATTTTAAATACTCTTTTTGGTATCCCGATTGGTCCATTCATAATCACATGACATTATAAATCAATCAACGTCAATTACAGTGATTAATTTCCGGGCATTACAATAGTCGGCGGGAGGAGACTTATTATCAAAATAGTAATAATATAATTCATTAACTTGTATAATATAAAACTAATTATAATGAATCATCGTTTGATTCTTCAAATCATCTTCCCTTTTTATTTGGTTCTTATTTATAATAATATTTTGCATATTCGAGAAAAAGATTTCAAGTATCTCTATTTATTTTTGAGAACTTATATAGAAATCTTGTTTCTTCTCTTCATCATTCTTCTTCAACACATCTCAAATTTCTCCACCAAAAGTTTCTACATGGTTAGACTTTTTTCCTTTTAACTTTTTTTTAGAAGTTGAAAGCTTTTGTTTGAATTTTATAAGTTTCGTGTATTATTTTCTGATTAATATAATAAAAATTATAGTAATTATCAAAGTCTCTTTTTACGTTTAATAGAGTGCATGTTGATGTCCAAAATCAATTTTTGTTGCTTGATCTTTATACTGGTATTTATTTTTTTTGTTTTTGTTATATTTTTGTTAATCATGCTTTTGTGTGCTACTAGTTTATTATTTCTGGTTATAATACATGTTGGATTTTTGCAATAGTTTTTTTATTTTGTATATGAAAATTTTATTTTATAGATGGATGGAGTCAAAGAATCAACTCGACGATCACATATTGCGGTTGTAGCAATAGTAGCTTGTGTTGCTTACTTGAATATGTTATTTCATAAAAATAAGAGCCACATAAGTAGCATCATATCAGAAAAAGATTCAAGAAGAGATGTAGTTAGGAAGGAGTTAATGTATCGTATTGAAACCGATGAAAGAATTCGTGGGGTGCTTCTTATGGGGCCAACAACATTTATGAAATTTGTTACACTATTACGAGAGAAAACTTTCCTCAAAGATACTATTTACAGCAGCATAGAAGAACAATTTGCAAAATTTTTGTATGTTGTTGGGCAAAATGAAAGTACTCGCTCAATGGGATTTATATTTTTACGATCTGGAGAAACCATCAGTCGACATTTTCACAATATCTTGAAGGCGATCATATCTCTTCAAGATCAATTCATGATCCAACCTGATGGGAATGAGGTCCCACCTGAAATCTTTGATAATCATAGATTATATCCATATTTCAAGGTAAAAATATATAGATAAAACTTTTTTTTATTGTTTTATTAAAATTTAAGCCATACATGTTTAAAAAATAATTTAATTTTGATACATATAATAGGATTGCGTTGGTGCAATCGATGGAACACATTTCCGTGTTAAAGTATCTAAAGAACATGTTGCAAGATATAGAGGAAGAAAAGATTTCCCAACACAAAATGTGTTGGCTGCATGTACCTTTGACTTGAGGTTTACATATGTGTTACCTGGATGGGAAGGTTCTGCAGCTGATGGACGTGTCCTTGAGGATGCACTCGAAAGAGAAGATAAGCTAAAAGTTCCAAATGGTATTTCATCATACATATACTAATAAATGTAAAAATGGTACATAAAAATATTATTAATCCTCAATTACTTTGTGTAGGTAAATTTTATCTTGTCGATGCTGGATTTATGCTAAGAGATGGTTTCATTGCTCCTTTCAGAGGAACCCGATATCATCTAAAAGAATACACTAATCGTGGGCCAGAATCCCAAAAAGAAATATTTAATCACAGACATGCATCTTTGAGAAATGCCATTAAAAGAGCATTCGGTGTTTTAAAGAAGAGATTTTCAATTTTAGCTAGTGGTGCCGAGCCCAACTACAACGTAGAGACACATTCCGAAATTATATTAGCCTGCTGCATTTTGCATAATTTTCTCATGGGAGTAGATCCTGATGAAAGATTGATTGCTGAAGTCGATAGTGAACTAACAAATTATGAAAATATTGTGACTGAAGAAAATACAGCATCTCGTGGTAGATCCGATAGTGGTAGGCGTGGAATAATGATAAGAAATAGAATAGCGCAAGAAATGTGGGAAGATTATTCGTGTGGTCCTACTTAGAATATTTTGGTCGTCCTATAATTTAAATTTAATAATATTAGAGTTGTTTGATTTCTATGTAAAATTTGTTCTTTTTTATGAATTTATATTTTTTTTATTGTTTTACTCAACAAACTAATTGCTAGTTGTCTTATCATTAGACATTTTAATTATTTTTTTTTAAGATTTGAGCTTTGTAATGTTTATCACATCTTAGGAAATGAGTATTGATGCTCCAGCTATTGAAGCTATCCACTACAAAAGTTGGACTCAACAGATGGATGAGTTTTTGCTTGATTTTTTACTTGAACAAAAGAATCAAGGACAAAAACCAGACAGAAATTTTTCTCAAGCTGCGTACAATGCTGCTATCGAGGCTATTAATTCCAAATTCACTATGAAAGTAAATAAAGATAACGTGCAAAATAGATTAAAAACTTTGAAAAGAAAGATGACCATTGCTTTGGAAGTCTTCAAACGAGGTAGTGGTTTTGGTTGGAATGACATAACAAAACAAATTAAAGCACCAGAGGAGGTTTGGGATACATTAATCAAGGTATGCATTGTTATTGTGTTCAGTTTTAATTGTTTTTATTTTTTTCAATTGTTATTATCTTAAAATATCAATATAATGTAATTAGGTGTATCCTGAAGCTAAACATGTCCGACATATTGCAATTCCGTATTTTCCTGTGCTTCGAGAAATATTTGAAAAGGATAGAGCTACTGGAAAAGGAGCAGAAACTGGAAAAGAGAAGACACGTCGTTGGACAAGAGAGGGGAAAGAGCCGAGCTATGGAGAATCTTCAAGAATAGAAGAGATCGATCGGTTGGTAGCCGAGCAACATATACATTTAGAAATTTTGGATGATTTTGAGGAGGAGAATGTTCAACAAACATTTGTTCCTCATTCATCGTTCACAAATAATAATTCTAAAGTTGGCAAGAAAAAAGTGTCAAAATTTGATGAAATGAATGAGAGATTTGACACTTTGAATAACATGATCTCACAAATGGCTAAGGCGATGGATGTCAATGAACAGAGCAAGCGTCGATGTGAAGAGATATACACTGAACTGACAAAACTTAATGGAGTAGATGAAGATTTCATTTTTGCAGCAAGTGATTATCTTATGTCAAATCCAACTGCAGCCGATTTTTTCTTGGGGATTCCACATCATGCTCGTCTTCGGTGGTTGAATTGGAAAATGAACAACTCATCTTAGGATAAAATATGAATTTGATTATGCATTAGATTCATTGATGAATTTATTGATGTTTTAGATTATTTTGGTTTCTTTATTGATAATTTTTCTGGATTTAAATTTTCATATTTTAAATTTGTTTGATGATTTTTTTTAATTATTATTTTATGTCCACTATGATTAATAAGGGTAGCTTAGTAAAATTTTAAAATTTCAAATTCGAATTCTTTTTACTCCAAACAAGAAATGGATTTGTAAATACTATTTTTAACTTTTAAACCAAACACCAAATAGAATTCCAAATCTTGAATTCCAAATCCAATTCCAAATCTCATAAAATCCTCCCAAATCCTAAATGCCAAACACACTGTAAAACTTAGCACAAATAAGGATAGTTTTGTAATTTTTATTATTTTAGGGAATCAAAATTTTTGAGGTGCAGAGAGTTGGGATGAATTTATGTTTCTTAAATTTAAATTATCACAATTTAAAAGTAGGTTCAATACCGTCTTTTGACAATCGCTAAAGTAGAAAAAGGAAAACATAAGGGTGGAAAGGTAACTCAGCCATGGCGATGCAAACTGGCGTTGCCGCCTCCAAAGTCCTCGTCATCGTCGGCGCAGGTTACTTTTAATCCATCTACGTTTAGCTTTTTGTTTGATTAACGATGGATCGACCTTGTTGTTATTGTTTTTTTTTTGGATTAAGTCGCCAGATTTAGTTGAGTTTTACGGAAACTTGAAGTAGATTAGGTTATTTTTCTACGCATTGAAATTATTGGTTCCTGAAGTTTAAATTTTGGTTTTGTGCTTATTTCTTTCCTTGTGCTGAAGTTTGGGGGTATATGGATCCGAAGTCATTTCTACTGCTTTTATTTTGGACCTAAATAATCGACAGGGAAATTGTTAATCATTGTTTCCTGATTTTCAAAGTAAAAGCAACTTCTGGCAGAGGATTTTGTAAGGTTCAATAACTCAAGTGCTAATCTTTCTTCTTTCCTCCTGCTTTAAATGCTCCCAACGGTCTGTTCACAGTTCAATGAAAGGATGGTGTTCACTTCTGCAACCCAAATGCTCAAATGATGGTGTTTTTCGTTTCTTTATTGTCGCGCAAGCTTCGGTAGACTATTTCTATGATTTACATGAAATATTCCTATGCCAAGTCTATGGGTGTGCTTTTCATTTCAATGCCTTTTGCAGCATATAGCTTTCTATTCTGATTCTCTCCGTATATTCAAATGAAGGGGTTGGGTGGGTCAACTCTAATGGGTGATGTGTAGTCGTATTTTATTTCGTGGAAACTGGGAATATTATTGAAAAGAGTATGACCTTAGTGAATTAGGATTTCAAACAATCACATTGTTTCCACGTGGAAATTTTTCATTTTCTTACTTTGTGTTATCACTTAGCCCTAGTGATTAGTGATTTTTTGTTTCAAGTTAAAAACTATATACCTCATTGGTGGCTGTTGTTTGGACCTTTCATATGTCTCTGAGCTTTGTTTCATCTTAATAATCCTAAACTTCACCTTGTCAATGCTATCATGGCTATTATATGTGTGGAAGTATTATATTTAATTTATAGTAGTTAAAAATTTGTGTATAACTCGGAAGAATTAGCATTTTCCAGCTGAAAGAAGTGATCTGCAGCATAGTCCATTTACTCTGATACTTGATTGGCATTGGATGTATTTATAGTATCCATAAACTTCTTGAAAACTGAAAATTAACCAACAAGTTACTTGAAATATTTGGGTTTGAACAGGTTTAACTGGTTCTATCATCTTGAGGAGTGGGCATTTGTCTGATATAATTTCGCAGATTCAAGAGTTGATACAAAGATTAAATGAAGCTGAAAAATTACCTGGAAAGTACGATGCAGCTCTCCTAGCCACTCAAGTACGGATTAAATCTTTTATTTGATTTACCAATATCAGTTTCTTGTTAGCAGTCTTACCGTACCTGGATATATAACCTTAATAGTCTGGAAAATTTACTTTCGGTCGGGTTCTCATGGGTTTTACTCGTCGTTAACATCTGCTGATCCAGATAAAAAAATGTCATAATTCTTTCAGCAGTAAGTGTAGTTTTGCTTTGTTGCTGTTGTAGTAAAACATGAAACTTTTCATTTATGTGGATTGGTAGGATATTGCGATCCTAGTCACAGTCCCGCTATGATTGATCCCACTTGTGGGTCATGATCCCGCTCCATTTTTGTGTGAGATACTGAGTTCCATATGATTTTACAAGCCAAACAGAGATCATGATTACAGTTGGACTAATTAGCTTTGTAAGTTTCTCTATGATTAAATAAGGAGAAGCATGTGCTGTTACTCAGGAATAGAGATGTTTATCAGTTTGCAAGTTTTTATATGTGTGGAGCAGTGGAGGTATGTTCTGCTGCTCCCTACGAATTGGAAAAGTCGGTTTGATTTAATTTTCCATATATGCCATAACACTGGTGAAAAAAGTATTTCCTTTTATTTCTTTAAACTTCTTACATGCATGTGGATATTCAATCTGGTACCTAGGGTCTTTCTTTGGTTTACCATCTACATGTGATCAAGTCGGCTCCTTTGAATTGAACTAAGATTTAAAGAGTTTTGTGAGAAGCATAGCAAATCATCTCTTCGTTTTCTAATAACATGGCCTTTGCTTCAGGTTCGATTATTAGCTAAAGAGATCAAGGAGTTGAGCTTATCCAATCCGGTTACGATATTTAATGGAAATTCATCCTCCAACGGTATGCAATTGTTTCTATGAGTTCTTTTTCTAAAAAAAATTTCTTGAGTCAGCTGCTTGCATTGCTCCTAACATTTCGGTTTACCTGAAATTGATTGTAAGCTTTTTTTATTTATATGTTTTGGACTCATCCTTCCACATTCATAGAGTTAGTCTTGCTTAAAGCTTTGTTTGTAACTGTAAGATTTGGGTATCTTAAGTTATCGATTTTGCAATATAACTGTCAAAATTTAAATTGTGAAGTAATTTCCATTGGAATGAAAAATGAATGAATATGAAATCCTGCATTATTTTTCCCGTATAATTAAGGAAAGGTAAATCGGTTCTAACTAGGTAGATTAGCTATAACCGACAGTGTACTAACTAGCTTGCAAATTCAAAAACTATTTTATGCTTACTGGAAAGTTCAAACTTCAAATGTTGCTTTCTATTAATTTACCTACCATATTGTATTTCGGGAAGCCTCGTGGTTTGGTTTTGAGGTTTAACTTTAGTTATGATCTCAACCTTGTGACTGCTTTTGAAGGTCAGTCCTCTAAAAACTAAAGCAGATAAATCTCTTGGTGAAGAATCGGAAATTATCTACGGCACAGTAAAAAGAGTTTCTGTTGATTTTAGTTGTATGAAAGAAGATAAGTTTTCAATTTTAATTTTAATAGCACGAATGTGCAGAAATCTGATTATGCTCTGTTGATTGAATGCTACAAAGATATACTTTCTTGAACTTAATTGTTATTAGTGTGCCAAAGAAACAGCTTCTTTCTGATTTTTAGAACTTTAACAGAACCATTAGTTGAATTATTTGTAAAACCCTCAATTCACTTTTAGCTTGATCCTAGATCTTCAATTCATACTTTATTTGAAGAGCTTCATGATGGAAATGGTTTCTGCAGGGAGTTATGCCTCATACCTATTGCCTACTGCAGCTCTTGGTGCTATGGGATGTTGTTATGTGTGGTGGAAGGCAAGAATTTAGTTTTGGCAATTGAGTCATTGAATCTTCATTGTTATTGGATTGTTGACTTTGTGGAAGCTATTGGCAACTCCCATTTGTCAGGATTTAATTTCTAATTAAACTTTTGAATTTAAGTTCATTATTTCACAAATTGAGTTGTGCCTATCATTTTGCTGTTTTAGGTCAAAGAAGTTACTAAAATCCAGGGTTGAGTATAAAGAATATCAATCTTGTGCCTTTCTTCTCCATCATTAATTATATCATATACCTTGAGTGAATAATAATCATATGGTAAAAGTCTGAATGTGGTTATTTGTTAATCTTGGAGAAAGATTTTTATGAAACATTCAGTTTCCTAGGGCAGTTTTTTTGTTATTTTTGAGTGGGGTTAGGGACTTGGTGTAGGTGCTGAGGTGTTTGACCTTGCCCCCTTCTTTTTTAGTTCTTCAGTAGTTCTATTTTTTTTCTTAACTAAACTTATTTCCTCTCTTTCCCTGTAGGGCTGGTCATTCTCTGATATTATGTTTGTCACAAAGCAAAACATGGAAAATGCTGTTGCATCTGTGTCTAAGCAGTTGGAGCATGTTTCTGAAGCATTGGCTGTATGTGACTTACTGTCAACTCAAGCCAAGCATTTTAAGTCACCTTTCTGTTTTTCCATTTCCTTCTTTTACTTTCATTTCTTTACTCAACATCAATTCATTCAAATTGCAGTCAACAAGGAGACACCTATCAAAGAGACTGGAAAACTTGGATTGGAAACTTGATGAGCAGAGGGAGATATCAAAATTTATTTCCAATGATGTATGTAGACTCGTATTTCCTCGTGATTGAATGTTTATTTTGTGCAATTAAATAGTTGCTTTTTGGATCGTGGTTACATCTTTTGTCTTTCTTTAGATTTAAAATTCTCATTTAATGAAAAAATAGTTGAGTATCATGTCTGTCATGAAATGAAAAGAAGCTTAGCTATTTTCTGGCATCCTTGTGATCATATGTTTTTCTTCTGCAGTATAAGAGATTGCATTACCTAGGTCAGCTTTACTAAACAAGCGGGATTTGATTAATGGAATTAATATTCATCAACTTTTATATGTAAGAATAAAAACGAGTACGAGTGTTTCTTTCTTTAATTGAGTGCTCTAACTATTGATGTCGAATATTACATTATGATTAACCTAAATTGATTTAGGTCTGTTTGCTTGGCTTTTGGAGTATTATTTTCTTCACTTGAAAACTGGGAAAATGACTTGTTTTCATCAAGTTTTATCTCGTTCAAACTAACTTTCTCTCATGATCGATAATTAAATTCGAGAGGTAAGTTCTATAAGCAAACTATATAAATAGGAAATATCTCACATTCAAAGCCGAAATGTGTTTCAGATAATAAATATGAAATCAGCTTCCAGGAATTCCTTACCAAACATTGCCAAAAACTAATATGGAAACTTTTGAGTTGAAAGTAATGGAGAACTCGGCAATTGCCGACTTAATGTTTTGCCTGAGGGACTTCCCCAGATGAAAATAGCCTTATTCTGAAATTACACGTGAACATGTCTCGTTTCTAATGATGATTTAATGATGCAGGTTGGTGATGTGAAATCAAATCTCAATCAGATTGGTTATGATATTGGTTTGATTCAGGAGACATTATCTGGCCTGGTCTGCAATACCTGTTTCATTAATTCAAATTTACTTAGCCATACATAATGTTATCTTACGCATTCTTTATTGTTTGTTAATTTGCAGGAAGGAAAGATTGAGCTTCTTGAAAGCAAGCAGGTAAAGTTCCCAATCTTTTCAGAGTTGGTATTTTGATTTGTCACAAGTAACAGCCAGTATATATATTATTCCCCCTTCATTGGCTGCAGGATATGACAAATTCTGGTCTGTGGTATCTCTGTCACGTGGCTGGAAACATTGAAGATGGGCGGAGTTCGAAAATTATACAGGTCTTGACTCTTGATTGAAATAATCTTTCTGCCCTTTAATGTGCGAAAATTTGACATTTTACAAATATATCCGCAGTGAAGCATCAAACGAGGGAGGAAATCTGTAACAATCAGTGTGGAGAATAAAATCGAAAGAGACTTTATCCTGCATATACATAATATTCTACCTAGTATAAGCCTTGACTTGGAAATTAATACATAATATATTGTATAAAAAAGGAAGAAAGTGTCTGCACCATTCATGTTCACTCGTGCACAGTGATTAAAATTACTTTTGGCTCCCATTTTTTTGGAAAGGGTGGAAGATCTGGGTGGTTTAGAAATAATGAAACCAGCTTCCATAAAAATGAACCATTTTCCTCGAGTAAGGTTAACTGTAAAGTAGTAGCTAAGTGCTACTTTGCTCTCTTGCATGTGGGTTCTAGACGAGCCCAAGCCATCGCACTTATACGCACACATCCAGATCGTGATCTACTCAGACAAGTGGATTATGAAACAGGGATTGTGGATCATATACTTTAATATTTTTTGTTATCAAATTCACATCAATCCAATAAGAAATTTGCCTTTTGAATGCGTTTATATTGGAGCTTCTATCAAAGTTTAGGCTGGTTTTGCTTGATTTGTTACTTCAATAAATCCATCACCTGTGCTTTATTGTTTCATTCAGCTACATTTTTCCTTAGAATGTATCAGTCTTTTGACAGGATGTTGGGGCAAAGCTGATAGACAATTCGACCATCTTGCAGGAGGCAGAGAGAGCAAAGGTTAGTTAACTGACACTTTTCCTCAAAGCAGGAAAAGAACCATCTTAATGACAATGTCCACCAATTTTTGTCCAGGGGCTTCAGTTCATCATCGGTGACGACGAACCAAATACAGTACAGAAAACTTCCCCAGGTATGGATGGGAAAGACGCTAATTTTCCTTCTAAAAAGATGCATTCTACAAATAAGAGAATTCATCGTTCGTATCCCGTTGGCCTCTCTGTTGCTAGAGATATTTTGGGTTGAAACCCATGATTTCACATTTTTTCTTATTGAAGGTAATAACACACTATTTGACAGACCTTGTCATGTGTATATGTATAAAATATACATACATGTGGATATATGGTTTAAGACATATTCACCGAATTCATGAAAAGTTTTTCGAAACATTTGTGTCAGCTTGAAGCAAATATATGGAAGAAATCATTGCCAATTTTGTTCATAAATGTTGTTGAAATACCACATGGTTATGTATATGATCATTGCATAACTAATAATATGCTCTTGACACACCTGATAAATGATTATGAACTTGCAAGTCTTGCCTGAGGCATTGGAGTGCTTGTAAATGAACTTGTGAACATTTCGAAGTTACATTGGATATTAGTTTTGGGAAATCTTGAAATACACGGAATTCATCATTGAAAACTCCAACACTTTTTTTTTTTTGGAACAAAAACTTCTTCAATCATAAATATGAAAACTGAAACGAATTTAATTCGTTATACACCGTAGAGAAATACTCGAGCAATCTTCAGCCAAAATCATATATCTATTTGATTTCGATTTTACTTTTCAATGGAATTGCAAATGCCGGTTTCGAAATCGAAATTATCGGTTCTAGAACCGTTGCCAGTCCAACTCCACGGATGTTTGCACCTAAATAAGAAGAAAGCATTAATAAACACAAATTTTACTTCTGAAACATATCGAACCATTTGCCTAGCTTTATCCAGTCTCCAGGTCTACCTTCTGTGTGTCTGTGCCAGTCGAGCTAAAATTTATGATTGAACCCTTGTATTCAAATCAACATATGTACTGTTTTGGAACTTAAGATCTACCTGAAGTGAATATGGGGAGAAAAGTCTTGGTCATCCCGAAACCATTTACCCACCTTTATAAGCACCCAAAATATCCTCTCTCATTTTGATGTTAAAAACAATTTATCCTCTCATCGCAACTACTTTCTCCCATGTACACGCCTCTTTTTTTTTCACTGAATTATATGCATTTTTTGTGTCGTTAGCTTGGCATTACTGGAGAAAGGGGAAAAAAACTTGACACTTTCTTTTCTTTCTTGATTTCTCATTTGATCTATATGCTTAGCATACATTCTATGCGCAAACCGTACCGGACGCAGCTAGCTGGTAATCTACACCAGCTAACTCCTCAATTACTAGTTTTTTTTTAATGTGCAATATTGTGTGATAGCTTGACGTTTGACAATTTGACGCTGATTATGCCACAACTGAAAATACTAATTAATTAAATAACATATATAAAAGCCCCAAGTGACTTTGCATAAAACTCATGCATATTTTAATATATCACGGATGCTGCATGTAAAATTTACATTTCAATATGATAAAAACCAAATCATTAATCATGTCCCACTAATGCAATTATGCCGAAAATGGTCTCGGCATTTGTCCTTGTGCATGAAATATGTATTGAAAACGCTTTATCTGAAATCCACAATTTTTACTATCAATCAAGCTATCAGAATCCTGGCTTCATGATGATACAAGTGAATGAAGATGCAAAAGTTTTTTTTATACTTTTACAGTTTTAAATGGTTAAATATAGGTACTAAGAAAACTACAAGCATATATTCGACAAAAAAGTAAAAAAAAAAAAAACAAAAAAAAAACTCCTGGAAAATTGGTAAATAAATATTCATTCTAGAATGGATATACAAAGGGCGACACCAATACCAAGCAACAAAGATAGCAACTGTATTGTTGTGCTTCTCAAACCAGGCATGCCTCCACTATTCATCTCAGCTAGCACGCCAGCGAGGGCTATGTAGATAAAGCCTCCTGCAGTAAACCCCTGCAATTTTACAACCAAAACACCACAAGAAAACGTCATATTCACAAAAAAATTCTATAAAAATGCCACATTCAAAATAACTAACATTCAAAAAGACCATATGTCACCTCAATCAAAGACGATTGCCCAGGATCTCCTCCCCACATCAAAGCCTGCGGTACGATAATGTATAGCAGCAGTTCTTAATATTCCAGTAAATAAATCAAACAGATATATTAAGGTAGATAAGTTAGAGAAGAGACTACAAACCAGAGCAGTTCCTGCAAGGGCGACCAATGCAGACAGAAAGTTAAAGAATAAGGCTTTGGAGACACTAAAGCCCGACCTTACTAAAATTCCAAAATCACCGATCTGCAAAACAGTGCCAATCTCAGGTATTAATGTTATTTAATCTTCCCATTAAAAGAGCAGAAATATTCCAATTCAGTGGCGTATAACTGTGTGAACAATTCAAGGAAACAAAACATCATACAGAGAAAACCAGCCCTCACTACCCCATCTATTGCATAATTAGTGATGCACCACATATTTTGACCTGCTTTTGTAATACTTGAACAATGCTTCATCTTTATTTCACAAAAGCATATTTACTTTGTCTCATCTCGAATGATTAGATATGGAGTAAACCAGTTTGTCGACCCAGGCTCATTTCCGCCAAATTCAATCAGATTCTTCTTTCAAGAGTAAATTGTACAATCAAAATCTAACCTAAACCCATATGGTAAATGATTGGATGATCACCAAGAGGTTATGTCCTCTCTATGACAAGAATAACACTTCCTGTTCTATTATTTAGGAAAATAAAGGAAAAAAAAAGATATCAGGAATTACAGACTGCATATAAACACGATGAAGATGGTGATAAATGTGGAACCAAACCTCTTGAGGTAGCTCGTGAGCAAGTAGAAACAAAGTTCTGGACCACCCACCAACTGATCCATAAAGGAGGAAAGCACTTCCCAAAGCCATTCCATCGGTAAAATTATGCTGAGCCAGTAGTTAACACATTTAATGAAGATAATATCATCAAATTCAAATTGGATAAAATTTAAAATTTATATATGAAAACCATAGCATAACACTTCGGTGGCTTTCTTGATAGCCACAAAGAGAGAAATACAGAAATTCAGAGAAAACGAGAAAACATACCACTCCATCGGAGAAGAGGTTCAGATAACCAAACACCAGATTTGGCTGTGACTTGATAGGTTCTTTTCTATCAAGTGACTCTGCGTTAACATCAGAGATGCTTTCAGCACATTCATCGGTTCCATTTTCATGAGCTCTATCGCCAGTGGTTCTCTGCATCAACAATAATTAGGACGAGATTTCTGAATTTCACACTAGACGCACATGAATTATGTCATGCATGAAAAATATTTTACCCTTTGGTTCTTAATTTCCATGTTTGATACATCAAAGACATTTTATTAGGAACCCATATTATATTGACTGATGGATCATACAGAAGAAAGTTACATATGGTTTCCAGGATAAGGGCATGATATATTATTAATACTAAGATTTCCTATCTCCTGTTCATTTTTTTTTCAAGCACAAATACTTGGGCCCGGTTGTAATTTTAATTTCTAGATGTTCTAGACAATAACTCATAACACCTGCAAGGTGTGAGTTATCTGAAGCTTTTATTTTTTCTGAAATTGCGATAATAACAATAAAGCAAACTGAAACCCAAATCTGTAGAACTAAATGAAAAAGACATGCAAGAAGCAGCACAACCAAACTGAAGCTATGGAGAGAATGGCGGAGACTAGCACCGACTGTGGTGAGTATGATTTGGGGAATGAAATTGGCGAGCACCGACGGTGCCAGTGGCTGCACAAATGGAATTATGGTGGTAGATTTTAAGGTGTTGGCAATGAATTCTATCTCCAAAACTTTAATTAGGCAAAGATCAAGGACAGAGGAAAAGAAATATAGCGAAGCTTGAAGTGTGGATAAAATGAAAATGAAGATTAACAGAACAGAAATGGACGACATGCACTAAAGAGCAAAGAGAGAGGCGAAGGGAATGAACATGGGTCATTAAGAAAAGAAAAATAAATATTTATCGATCGATATGAAATTGTCATGTAAGATAAAAATGATAAATTATCATTCTATTAAATAGTCAACCACACACTTCGATATTTTTCACATATAATTCTTAATCCTATAAAATCAAATATTTATCAATTACTTTATTAGCCTATCACATCAATCAAGCAAAAGTTTAAAAAAATGTTGTTTTATACCTTCCGCAAAACATCTTTTTCACGTGGCTTATCACCACAAGGGGTGTCCAGGGGTGGTGTTTTGTCCAGTTCATTTTCCTCAAATGTCTCTTTTTCAACTCTTTCATTTTTCCCTTCAGCAGCCGATCCCTGAAGATTTTTGTGAGTCTCTTTGTCATCCTTCAACTTGTTAGTGTGTTTGTGATGGTGATGGTGGTGGTGACTCCAAGCATTTACTCCTCCAGAAAAAGCATCAACATACCTTACCAGTTTCTCAACAATAAGAAATACCACGATTCCAGCTGTGCCAGAAAATATCATAAAACAATTCTGAATATCCAATCATAATAATTTATAAATAAAAGGCACTGAAGTAAAGAAAGACTAGGTTGCATCATGTAGGAAGACGAGATGCATAAGAAAAGACAATAAATAAGAAAAAAATTCTTAGGTAAATTACTAAGCACCAAGAAGACTCGTCGAATAGAAATGTCTTCCAGTTTATTCAATAATAACACATGAGTTCCACTCTTGTCATGCAGCATGATACCAAAATACCAATTACCATGCTAACTTTGTGTGAATGTACACAATTCTAAAAGATTCATTTTGAAACAAACGAGACAATAGCTAAAGTGAGAATCAAGTTTCCAAGAATTGTGCAGGCAAGGATGCCAGAACATTGAACAAAACATGGATTACACTTGGAAGTATATGTCAACAAATATTTATACATACCCAAAATTGACAAACCGATGGAAAGATCCTGTAATGAATGTGAGTGTCTGGAATGCACATGATGCTCAGCCTGACCATCATGGTGATCATGTGAATGGGAGTGATCACCACCTGAAAAAATAAATCAAAGCTCAAGCAGCTAAGATACAAGTACTATATAAGTGAATCATAACCCATTAAATTGGTGAATTCTACAAGAAGTTAAACAAGCTCAAAACAGCACCAGGATGAGAAAGGAGGTTATACCCTTTCAATATAAAGCACGGCATAAAGCTAATTACGTTTACCAGATAACTTCCTCTCAAGCTACATAGACAGAACTAAAGTAAAAATCTACCAAAGGAGAATATCGAATCTGAACATCTGAAATAACTAGCAACCTGGTTAGCATGTGGAAGGAAGACAAGGTTAGCATGTGGAAGGAAGACACGATACTTTGCTTATGACTTTCATCAGATACCTTCTATCAACCAACACAGAATCAGAACAATGATGAAAGGAAGATTTTTCCAAACGTCTGAATTAGGTATTGGACCGGGCTCCACAGGCAATACATATGCTCATGGTATTGCAAAGTCACAGTTATCAATAAAATAATATTCCACATCAAGCCAATTAATACAAAACATATGAAATTTTGTCAATTTTCAATAGAAAATAGGACCAGAACAGAAAGCAGATATTTAAAAGCCTGAGCCAGTCATCTGCAACATCTTACTCTCGGTCTTTTTGGAGTAACATCATACATTAAAAGATACATGGTAAGTATGCTTAAGAGAGGATGAATGCTACTAACCAGCTCTGCTTACAAACCACAACCTAAAAAGGATGCAAGTAACAAAGAACATCCCTCTCTGTCATTCTTCAATTGATCTCTCAAGATCATGTGAATGGAAGAGATCACTCACGAAAATATAAAATTGAAGCCAAAAAATCATAAAATTTCTCATCAAGGAGGTGAAGATTGATCATTTTGCATGTCATGTCTTGATAACAATTTGAAATAAAACAAGGGAAAAAAAAGTGATACAAAGATCAACATGTCACCAAAGAAGAATAACATTCTGTTATGTATTCATACCGAAAGCATGTGGCAATTGGTGTAGAAAGGCATCACCTAGCATAGCCCCTGCCTGCACAAGTATAGTACATATTAAACAAAATTTCTAACTTAAGAAGTGATTCTATGTTTAAGCAGGTGCGAAATAGAATCCACCATTATTATTTGTGGTTAGTAGGAAATTTTGTAATTACAATAGCACAGTAATAGTCTTCACCACAAATGCCATAATAT
The DNA here is from genome assembly GCF_022965805.1 of Primulina eburnea. Lineage (NCBI taxonomy): Eukaryota > Viridiplantae > Streptophyta > Magnoliopsida > Lamiales > Gesneriaceae > Primulina > Primulina eburnea. Next base: position 10,847,707 of record NC_133116.1, read on the forward strand.
TTTATTTGAAAATGACCACTCTTGGATTAAACCTCTGGTTGCAAGAGGATGGCTAGAGGTTCATTTTATATGTTGTTGTAATCTACAAAGAAAATTATTTTTTGTCCCAAATAATCCCTAAATCCTTTCATTGAAAGGATGCATATCCTACACGTTCCTGCAGCTCATGACTTAAGGAGTCATTACCGTAGGTGGTCGTGGATGTGGATTAGAATAGCATTTTTAGGTTGCATCAAAGAGTCAGTCATAAATGGATTACAACATGGGGTCATTTAGGTTTCAACTTATCGAAATCCTAAGCCTGATCGGACATTTTGATGAAGGTAATGAATGGTTGTGACTGAAAGATCCATGCAAGTGATTTCACTTATATCCAGTTTTGTGTGAAGCATTGGAAAATGCGAACCGTGATTTCTAGGTCCAGAAAAGAAAACTCCCAACAGTTCTTCGTTTACTGAGTTAAATTATTTTCAGAGTCGATGATGAGTACCCAAAAAGTAAAAAGCAATAGACTACTAAAACCATAATGCTTAGTGAATACTATAATGATATCCGAATTAAAGGGGCCAGCTAACGAAAAAGTAGTTCATCCTACAACAATATTGAAGTGTTGTGTATCATTATTTGATCAAAGTTAAAATGGGAACCCCGACAGAAATCATTATCTGCTCAGTCCAAATTTTTATTGAAGAATGATACAAAAACACAAGGTTTAACAAAGGTGTTGAAGGAGAACTATAGGTGAGGTAAAATCAGCTGATGTCAAACATACAGTAAGGTCCTACAATCTAATACTAAGGAAAATAACTAAAAAATTATATATAGTTATGAGCACAAGGAACAAAACAAGAACAAGAACAAGAACAAGAAAAGAAATCCAACCCCAAATAATGCTAAAGAATCAACTACCGCCTTTGATGGCCTCCCTTTTACTGCACATATCAAGAGTTCAACATGGTTAGATAGCAATGGCATAAGAAACCCTTTTGTGAACAGGATCCAATGCTAATGATGACATTTGGAGTACTTACTAAATATTAAAGGCAATAAGATCAGGCAAATAAGGGATGCTAAGCTAACCAATAGTGAGCATCCCATGGCATGGATCCAGAGGCCTGCCAAACAACACAGAAAACTAGTGTCTACATAAAAAATTAATATAAATGCAAGATGACAAACTCTTCGCACAAAATATATTATTAGAAATTCTTTTATCTGCGGGTAACGGACATTTGATTTTTGAAAACTTATTTAGTCTAAAATGCCGCGCCACAATCCACTCAATAAACTTCGATCAAAGACTACCAAAAAGGAAAGGCATACTACATGTAATATAGAGAATGCAGCTGCGAGCCAATTATCAAAATTTAAAATAAGGTGAAAAAGTACAAAATAAGAAAAGATAGTTCTGAGAACAAACACATAACAATCACGTAGATTAGAAGGGAAGAACACCGGAATTATCCATCCTACAAACATGAAATCCGTCAAGTTTTCTGAGCGCAAACCTAGTACAATTTATACAAGATTTAAATAGTTGGAGTTTGATACTGAGAAATTTTTCTCTGAAACTCTAAAACCACATAAATGAGTGAAAAAAATTCATAAATTTTAACAACATTTAAACAACCACCGAAATGAAGATCTTGGCAGGTATGGAAGGAACGTATAAGGATTAAATTGCAAAGATGACTCCACATAAATAAAAGAATTAATTGTTGTAACATTCCACTGATTGAGATGCAAATAACAAGAAATAAAAGATGATGTTTTCAAGAGAAATTCCACGTATTTAAGACTTTCTATAAACATCACATGGGATTTCTCATTTCAAGCCCATACAACACCGCAGCCCTACAGAGTACAGATGGCACAAGCAATTACGAGATAAAAATTTGGTGACACCAAGAATCTCAAACATTTACCCAAGTTGAATCATAGGAGCTTAAAGCATCTGTTAAAAAAAACATTTTAACATAATAAATAAACATGCAAGAAAAAAGCAAACAAACAAAAAGGAATCAACAGAAAAGAAAACCTTTTACAGTGTGGGATAACATGACATCTCACAAGAACATTGCCGAAAACAAGTTAGAATATGAAAATTAGTGAAAAAGAGAAACCACGACAAAAAGGAGCACGATAAAAGCCGTGAACCTAAAAAAGTTCTCAAAAAAAGAAAAAGAATAGTTACCAAGCCCAGAAGGCTTCGGATGACCATCGTGTTTATGCCCATATCCAAGTCCATCGCCATGATTGTGGTCATGGGCAGCCCACATATTCTTCAGATCTTCCTCCTCAGCAATTTCCTCGGGAAGCAGTAGCCTCTGCGGGTGTTGCTGCTTATCATTCCTCACTGCGCCTACATTCTCATCACGAGCATTATGATGGTGGTGGTGGTGGTGGTCGTGGCTACACTGGTGGGCCGCCGTCACGGAGAATCCATATCCAGTCACCAGCAAAACGCCGCAGAAAAAGAGACAGATCTGGCGCCTCTTATTCGAAATTTCCCGCATTATTTAGGATGATCGAAATGGTGAAGATCAAGAATTGGGGTTCAAGAATTAAGTAGCACGGTTTTTCTTACAGGTGCCCTCGATTGTAATAAAGCAAACAGCGCAGAAAAAGAGAACTATGATTCCGATGATGACGCCGAACGTTACCACATCCATCGATTGAATGGAAGGTATATATATACACACACACATATATTATTCCGAAAGCATGTAATAATTTGAAGGAGGGTAATTTGCATATAATTTAGTCACTGATATAATACTTGGAAGTCCACTGTACGTCGTCGTATCAGAACTGTTCGAGATTCTTGCTACTTTATTTCGCCTCGAAAAGCGGGCTCAAGATAGGAAATGTGTAGATCGGTGGAAATAATATTTGAGGATTTTGTTCATGTTACATTTATAGACAATATTCTTATCCCCTCAATAAATCATACTGATTTGAAAATATAGTCAATCATTTAACCATAATATATAAAGAATGAGTATCACGAATCTTAATCTATGAGACGGGTGAACTCTATCGATATTCACAATAAAAAGTAAAACTCTTAGTATAAAAAATAATATTTTTTCATGGATAACCCAAATAAGATATCTGTCTCACAAATACAACTCATGAGATTGTCTCACATAAGTTTTTGTCATATATGAATTAACGAAAATAATTCACCACTCAACAGTGTGTCATGTGTTGAGTTGATAAAAAAACTATCCAGGTGAATAACATCTATCAAACCTCATTTTAAATGATTTGTTATGCTTAGTCAATTTCTTTCTTTAATTTGACGGGTTGATTAAAAAATTATCGATCTAATCCGTCAATTTTATACGACTTACGAGTGTAATCCAATACATTGATCCACATGAAAATACAAATATGTAAACATTGTGTTTATGATCCACATGCAAATACAAATATGTAAACATTGTGTTTATATTATACAAACATGATAGGTTGCATCAGGCGTTTGATTTTAAAAAATGGTATTTGTTAATTAAAATAAGTTGATAATGGTGTTAACTTTGTTAATTTAAATTTTAAAACTTTTGTTATAGGTTCTATTTAAGAGTTTGATTTATCGTAACAACGTTTAAGTTCAATGTGATTTACTCGATTAACGTGATCAAAGACAATTGTGTTAACCCGTGATTACCCGGTACACATCGAAAAGCAACGGTTGTGGATTCGCAAGACGGGTTAACCCTGATATTTATAATAAAAGTAGTACTTTTTCATTGATGATACAAATAAAATATCAGTCTCACAAAATTGATCCGTGAGAACGTATATTAATTTTCCGAAATTATATTTTCTTAACATAAATAATACACCTCGATTTTTTTTTTAAAAAAAATTCAAAAAAAAAACATTTACTAAGCACTATCACTCAAAATCGAGATAGATAATTTGCAAAAAAAAAAATCGAGATGTAGGACTAACAAAAAAAAACGAGATAGATAAGAAGCCAGATCTTTCAAGAAACACAAAGCCGGCTGAATCACAACACTGAATCACAACACGCGCTGTTTGGGAAGAATATATCCAATAAGAGCACCCAAGCAAGAAAATGTGTCAAAATAGAGCCAACCGAGGCCAAAGAAAAGTTGAATAGCCAAGGAATTACACGCATAAGGGCATTAGCATTTGACAAAAATTTATGTGTGACGGTCTCACGGATCGTATTTGTGAGACGGATCTTTTATTTGGGTCACACATGAAAAAGTATTCTTTTTTATGCTAAAAGTATTACTTTTTATTGTTGACCCGTCTCACAGATTATGATCCGTGAGACGGTCTCACATGAGACTCACTCTTAGCATTTTGATTTGTTGATGCTTTGCTGGAACTTGGAAGAATGACAGCCAAAAACTCAACGAAGATGAAGTTTCTAAAACAATAGTTGTGAAAAATACTTTCAAAAAATTAACAAAGGGACAGAGAGTAGTTTAACCTAAAAGACTAGGATATACAGGGATACCTCAATTTAACTTTTGATCTCCGTAATCTGCTTGAGGTTCAAAGATATGCTTTAGGATGTCCCTGACACAACACATGATTTCCTCTTCTTTGTACGAGGTAACAAATTTGACTACAAAAATTAACAAATATAAGATAAGTGTATACATTCACGAAAGGCCATGTTTTAAAAAAAGTGATGGATACTAACGACTCCACCAATTTAGTCCATATCAAATCAAATTTCCAGTTCACATACACTAATATTACATCGGTTTGGAACTTCAAACTGCCTATAACAGATGTGGAATACGCCGAAGTAATTGTCATGACGATTATATATTGTAAAATACACCGAAGCAATTGTCATGACGATAATATACTACAAAAAAAGCGGAATAAAATAATTGACAGCAAAGATTTGTGTGGTTTAACTGATATAAGTTATGTTAACGAAACTACTACAAATATTTATTTATTGGAAGAAATATTATAAGTGTATACAAAACAGTCAATCTCTCGCAATCTCAGTCCAGATTATAATCAAGAAATTCTCTATCTTGCACTAGAGAATCTCTTCAATACTCAATAAACTCAGATGACAAATGAAATGCAGCTGACTTCATTCACATTTGCAATCTTCCAATCACCATGAAATAAATGTGGCTCATCTCACCTAACAACAGATTCTCTTACGAGATTTTACGTGAGTATTTAGATCTTGTGTCGATAGTGATTCTCGACAAGAATAGAATTGTGTTGACTTAAAGATATATTAGATTCAAATAATTCACCAAACCACATGTTTTGATTAATACTAGCTAGTTATATAATGATGTGCACATTCTTAGAAATCTTACCCCAAGGAAGAATGGGGAATTCCCACTTTTGTGCAGGTACTGAAATAACATATGCGACAACCTGCAAAGAACGGAACACTCCTGAAAACATTTATCCTCAAAAGGTAACCGAACATGAGGCTGACTGCAGCTGAGGAAATGTAAAGACATGCCAATATTGATGCAGCAAGAAAACAGGGAGAGTTGTAGAGAAGTGATGTAGCTTCTTTTTCATAAAGCAGGTCCAGAACATCCATACAAACTTCAAAATTCACATGTTCCCCAACTCGGGCAATAACTCTGATTCATAGAAAGAAGAGCAAAAAAAGGTATTAATAGTGACTCGGGAAACTCAAACTTGGCAAAATGATAGAATGATGTCGTTGAAGCTTACTTTAATTGACTGAGAAGCTCGTCTACCATTATGAAGGCAATATGTGATGTGCCAATCTCAAATTTCAGTACCTGAAAGGAGACTTGTTCGGCTCAGACAAATGAAAGAGTGAAATCAAGAAACAACAGAAAGTTCAATGTTATAAGGTGCATATCCATCTCATCAAATTACCTGCATTAAGATCATCTCCTGCAGATTCTTCATCAACCAGCATGCTTAAGACGAAAAGGAAGCAGAATCTAAATTACTGAGATAAAGAGCTTACTGCATCCAACAGATCCCTCTTCGTGTAATGCTGCTCCTTTATAAAGTCATCCCCAAATGACTTTAACACCTCGACGGACAGGGGAGTCATATCGTGTATCTGCATATTGATAATAACATTTGAACAAAAGAAGGATGTCGCTAAGGCAATAATATTAAACACTACGTACTTTGCTTGAGAGCCATATTGAAACAAGGGCAAATAGCTGCAAATTACTTTCTCTAATCGGATGCAGAAGCCAGTTTTTGGTGTCGTCATCTTTAAATCTTTGAAAGATGGAAAATAAAGCGTATAAAGTTATTTCCTAAGATATGCAGCATTCAAAAAATCATTGTATGAAATATGTTCTAGCACAGGTTTGGAGGTGATTGATTTGAAGCTAACTAAAATCACCATAAAGCATGAAAACCCAACACATCCGAGGTACTTCCGGTTCTTACCTCGATAATCTCTGACATAATTATAATATTTCCACCATTCAGACCGCAAATATTATTCATACTTTTCCAGTTCTCATAATTAGTACTATATCAAATATGATATATTCTAAATTACAACTTCTAGTCGTGATTTTACAGTATTCCAACAAAATAATACCTACGAGAGCATCGAATATAAAAATCAATAAAATTTACCTGGACAGAGCTGGATAAAAACGCTCGACGAATAGCGATAATGCAGAGTACTTCACAATCGGAGAGACTTCCAGCAGCTTTTTTTTCCCCAATAATTTGCAAAAAACGCTTGATCAAAACTGGAATGGAGAACATAATTCTGATTGATTCGTAATCTCTACATTGTGATTCGTAATCTCACCTGAGCAGATTGGATGAGGAATTCTACCACTCCGAATCGCAGCATCGCCCTGTGTGTGAGTGAAGCAGCGATTTCTCACAATTCGCAAATAAATGTGTGTAATGTGGGAACTTTTTGGTTGTGAATTTCGCATTTGGGAAGCAGAATGTGCAGATGTTGGGGTTTTTTAAAAAAGTAAAATAAAATAAAATAAATAATATAAATAATAAATAATTAATTAACAAAATATCAAAAATGAAAACTATTTTTTCAAAAAAAATTCTTAAATAATTTTCTTTAATTATTAGTAAAATATACGAAACTTTAATTTTTTAAAGATTGTATTATAGATTCATACAAATAGTAAATAAATCAATTAAATTATGATTATTAATAAAATATAAATAATATTTGAAGGGAAATAATGTTCTCCAAGTTTTCGATTGATATAGTTAATTATTTCTCTAGTATATTTTTCCTTATTGTTTTGATTGAGTAAATATTTGATTTGATTTTGTCTTCCTTAGATAATGAGATATTAAAAGATCTAGTAAATTGATAAAATATGATTTCAATGATTAAAAAGAGTTTATTTCTAATAAAACTCTTACTTTCCTTGCTTAATAGGTTCTCTTATGAGATAAGGCTCTCATCTATAAAAAGGAAAATCTAGGACGTTGAAGGTGGCTGTTTTCTACTCGAAGTAATACGCACACTCTGCACGCTTTGAATCTCAGAGAAAATCACTGTCAAACGTTGCTGCTTTGAAGACTGCCGATAGCAAGTGTTGCCTTGAATGTTGAGAACATCTGAAGACAACATCTGTGCAGAAGTTGGCTGAAAACTGTTTTTCTTGGATTCCCTTTTGGCACACGTTTTTGCTTTCTTGTTTGGTCGTTGTTGTTTTGGTTATTTGTTTTAGAAAGCTTTTATTTTCTCAACGTGTTGAGAAAATTAATTTTCGTGATAATCACTAGTGATAGGTTTTTTTTTGTAAACGGTTTGGTTTTTCTAGTGATTAATTTTTGTCATAAGGCACCGCACAAGTATTTATACTTGTGCATATTCAATCTTGTCCATTTATTTATTTCAAATCAATTTGTGTTATTAATTTTCCGCCGCATGTAGATGTTGTCCGAGATGTTGTAACATCTGGCACAACACCTAATTCTGACAAAACACAAATTTACTATTTTTATGAATTGTGCAAGGGGACAGGCCGTTTTGTTGATGTTAAGGGGCTGTTCATGGCAGTACAGTCGAGTCATGAGGTTGATATGAGGTTTGGTTGTGTTTTAGTGAGGGCTGAGAGGTGTAGTGGTCGAAGGGGGGTCACGTTTTTTTGTAGGGATCGGGTGAGAGGCCGATCCGGAGGTGCAAGGGATGAACCAAGCCTTGGACCAGACCTTGTTGGGTCTGAAACACGGCTTAGAGAGGCCTGACCGCTGTTGGAGCCGTCCTCAAGGCCGTTCGATCGATTGCAAGTGCGAGGGGCGAGGATGCATGTGATGGTTTGGGTTTTTTCTCGGCTCTTAGCAGGTTGCAGCCTGCGTGGGGCTGGGTCCATGAGTCTAGTGGTTCCAGCAGGATCCTAGGGTGGGCAAGGGGAGGTTGGTTCGTGGCTAGATCCCCGGGTTGAAGGCTAGGAGCGTAATTATGAAAGTTCTAGACTATAGGCTCGAAGGGGAAATGCTGGAAAATTCCAGCAGCTCTTGAGGTTTTCTTCGTGAGTCTATGAGGGCTGGAACATGGAGTTTTGGGGCTGATAGGTCGTGTTTTAGGCATGGTATAAGTTTGGAAAATTTTGGCTAAGTTTCAAGTCGATTCGGGTTAAAACGGGGACCGTGGTCCAAGTTTTTAAAACGACTCAGTTTAGTTTTAATATGGGCTCGAGTTTACGTCTAAGAAGGCTTATAAATATATTTTGGGACATTTTAAGGAGTTTGGTAAGCTTCGGGTCAATTTTAGAGCTCCAGGGGTAAAACGGCAATTTTTGGGTTTCCAGGGGCAAAATGGTCATTTTACACCCGGGATGAGATTTTGGTCCTGGCAGCACCCTGAGTACAAATTTATGATATTTAAAATGTTTATGCACCATGCTCATGGTTTTTACGTAATTACAATAAATATGTTGCATTAAATGGCGAAAACGATGATACGTTTTGAAGGAAGTGATTTAGTTGTGACTAACACGATGATACGATGACATGTAAGGTCGGGACTCAGTGGACGGGTAATGTTCTCGCTGTTGTCCTTGCCGTCGGGTACCACGTTTACACGTAGATAGATCCATCGACTGACATGATGATACGAAAGTCACAGCTAATGAACGGAATTCAAATTAAGAAAATTAACACGTATATGTTGATACGATGATACATGCTATGATTATTATCATGTTTTGACAGGTCACGATTAGGCATATGATTTTACTGCAGACATGAAATGTATGTTGATTACGATATTTTTCACTACTGCTTGTTACGTTTATGTATTTGTTATCACGGTACAGGTGTGTTGAGTCTTTAGACTCACTAGACATGTGTGATGCAGGTGATCATGATTTTGAGTGGACTGGAGGTGCTGAACTCTGAGTAGGCAGGCTTGGTGAGGTGACACGACCCGAGGACCTCATGATTTTCTGCACACGCACGATCTTATGTTATTGAGAGGATATGAGCATTTTTATGCTGTTTTATTTTACTGTTCGATGTTAGGATTTTTACTCGTTTTTACTCCGATATATTTTTATTGGTAATTACTTATAATTATTTTTAAACGATATTTTTAGTAGGACTGAATGCATGCAATTTATTGAAATGATTAATTTCAAAACGTGTGCTTTACAAAATATATATATATGAGTCTTGTTACCCTCCACACCAGGTGTGCAGGGTAACATGTGCACCGCATACGTGACGGTGCATGATTGGTCAGCCATTTTTTTTTTTAAAAAAAACAAAAAAATTTGTGTGGTTGTGGGCGTGCCACGTAGACAGGCGCCCACAGGTGTGCAAGGAAGAGGTATGCAGGGTAACAAGACTATATATATATATATATATATATATATATATATATATATATATATATATATATATATATATATATATATATATTTCCGCACTTTTAAAACAGTAGACATTACATGTTAATTCTAAAACGAACAAAATGTAGATGAAATACACAGACACACAATGCAAACACACACAAAACTAATGTAATAAAACACGTAAAAACACCCCATATCAATACGTATAATAAGAGTGTGCAAAGATGAGCAACTTGATATTGAAATAATAATGTTGATCGAGATCTCGTGGATATCATATTATGAAAGCTTCAGTCTTGATGTTTTTCTGATTTTCATTCAGTCTTCAATATGCCTTTTTCAACAATAAAATTTTTTGTAACGATCATATGCATTTGCATCCAACAAGAGGGCATTATCAATTTTTCTTCATAGTACGTCGTATTTAATGCACCTTTTATTAGACAGATTTGGCTTCGAAAATCTAATTGATTCTTGAATTTTTAGGAAACATTCTTGTCAATCCGAAGTGGATTAATATTGTACCTGGTGGTACCGTTTGATTTGTGATATGAGATAAATAGTATGAAGACAAGTAATATTTTTAATAATAAAATATATAAAAATGATATGTAATTTAATGTTTGATATGATCGGTTAATTTGATTAAATTTGAGATAATGTGATATTACCGTTTTGCTATTTTGAAAATATTTATAATATTATTTATTAAGGGTAATATTGTAATTTCAATTGAATGATTTGATTGATGTGAAATAAATGATTGATGATTTGATTGATGTAAGATAAATGATTGTTAGATGTATAAATAATATGGTGCATCAAACATGAGATTAGATTGGATAAAAATGTGAATAAATCATACAGCGAACCAAACGATTCCAATAAATCAAAGATACTTTATCTGATAGATAAGACCAGCTAGGATCAGTCTGCAACTTGAGCATATGATGTTGTCCGCTTAAAGTGCAATTTGAACTTAAACAATTCAGCTTGAATCTTGACGCGACGATTGTTCGGCTTGACTTCATAGTATCCAACTTAAAACCTAGACACTAAAATAGCTCTATAATATTTGTTATCACCAGAACTTAAGGAATTTTCAAATTAACAGTAAAAATCTTAATTCAAATAAACATATTTTACACAATATTTATTCATTACATAAATAAAAAAAAGATTATTTTGTAGTGAAAAATACTACATTTAATATAAAATTAATATTTTTCATGAGTCGGTTCGTGTTAAAAATTTATCTCACAAATTTGACACATGAAACGGTCTCACATGAGTTTTGTGATTATATTAAGGTTAAAGGATTAATGCTAGTTAATTTAGATGTTACGATCTGTTAATTTTTTAAAAGAGCAAGCATTGTTTTCCTTTTTTTTTAATATGATAGGGTGGTGAAATTTTCTATCTACTACACACATAAATGTGATTCGAACCAAATACTTTATGTATTTTGGGCCTTAATATTTATTACTAAACAAAGATATCCTTGGCAACGAGCTTTCTTTTGAAAACCTTTATTTGGAAAAGAACTTAAAATTTAATGCTTTCCAGGAAATTCATAAAAATAAAAAACAGATAAGGAAACAATGGGGCAATTTAATATATAGGCTTCAATTCGTTTCTAATTCAGTCAAAGAGTCTCACTTTTTTCTTTTTCTTTTTAATTCAAGTGGATAAAAGAGTCTCCCTTTAAGAGTAATATGGAATTTTAAGGTTCATTCCTATTTTCAAGAAAAAACTACTTATGTGAGAATACTTTAAAGGTCAGTACACGGTCGACTGATCTTCAATAGACATGGTCGAGTGCTGCCATTAGATATCTATTGAAAGGCAATTAACCGTATACTGATCTTCTGTCGACAATCTATTGACCTTCACCAGATGTCTACTATAGGTCAGTAGACAATCTACAAATTTTAAAAGTAGACATGATCAGTTTAAGTGATCAACTGAATCTCAATCGACATAAAATAAAAATCTACAGGAATTAAAAAGCAGTCAAAACAAGTTTACATAAAATGAAATAAAATAAAATTGACTGAAAATTGAAGGCGTAAACCATCACTCTTTTCTTTTCTTTTATCTAAATTTAAGAACTCCAGACAAAGAATTAAACAACATAATAATAATGAAATTTGGATGTTGTTTACTAATCAATATTGACATTGAAGGAAAACAGAAAAACGTGCAGCAAGTTGAGGAGAAAAGATGGAAAGTTTAGAAAATGTGTGTTTGGAAAAGCATGTAATTGGATGAAATTTGGTGAGATGTACCATTTTAGTGTGTGGCAAAATGAGATTTATATTGATGGGATTTCTTAGAATTTCATTTAACTAAATGAAAAATCTTAAAAAATTAGTGTGATTTCATAGGATATGGGTTTTAAAACAATCAAATTATTTGTACTATTAAACTTATATTAATTATAAGGGTTAATTTCTTTAGTTTTCATTCAGGTTTGTCATATTAACAAAAAAATTCAACTATATTTAAATATTACATACATATTTGTGAAAAGTAACAAATTGATACTTTTTAACAACATACACCCCTCCTCTCATATTTGTATTTTTCTTAAATTTGCCCTCTAAAAATATAGGATGAATACAAACTTAAGGGATAAATACAAACTTAATGGGGTGTTTGTAATTTTAGAAATTATTTGATTTATTTCTTCATTTTGACAAACCTCAAGAGCGTAAATGTAACATTTTAATATAGTTTTTTTAAAAAAATTATGATAATGTTTAAGGGAGATAGGCATAATTAAGGGCAACTTATTTAAAAATACCCAAATCCCTTTTCAACTTTCTTTTTACTACCCATCCCTTCAAACCTTAGTTTTAACTACCCCAATTTTTTAAAATTCCAATAATGCCCTTTTCTTTTAATTATGGTACGTGGCATTGTCATACCTATCGAGTCTGTTCTTAAAGGCATATAGCCTCAAGACATACAGCTACGAAAGGTTTTCAGCCTATATATCATACTCAAATGATCGATTTTTTTCTTTATATACAAGGCCCATCATGCTTCTGTATGATAAATTGAATAGTTTACCTTTTTGACCTAGAATGTTGTCGGGTTATATCCACCGATTTTTACAGACTGCTCCTCACAACCCAACCACACAATCACAACCGATGGTTTCTGACGCAGATTCCTTCAGCAGCACTTAGCACAACTCTTTTTCATTTCTTATCTCAGGGTGTAGAGTAAAACAGTTCAATTTGAAACTAATACATGAGAGGGGCAAAAGCCTTGGTCTCTTTATTCAAACATACAAAATATTATTACATAGTAACCTCATGTAGAGGAGGAGAAACTTGTTTAGCTATTAATAGTAGTTGATCTTACAACACACATAAACTTGAAAGAGAAAATATTACAAATTTTTTTGAAGAAAAACAAAGAGGTTGAGTGATGCCTTCATCTTCCTTCTGCCTTCTTATTTATAGAAGCCCGTGGCGGATTTGTTTTTCGGACTTCAAACTCTTGCATTAAATTTTTCTTTAATGCCTTCCAGTTGTGGTTGACACTATCTCTTGAGTGGGTGGTGGTTAAGTGGTCCTTCCACTTTTCTTGAATTGTCTTCTTCAAGATCATTAATATAGAAACAGCTTGTTCTTATGATTTTATCTTCTGGCATAACCAGTAGATATGTATGTCTATAATATCAGCTAATATTTCATTTCCTGATTCCTTTAGCCTTTTGTGGAAATCTTTGAAATTTGTCAGCTGCTTTCTTATTGCCTTGATGCGTCTTTTAGAAACCTTCAAATATGTGTAATGCATTTTCTTTACGTTTCGACTTAGTTCTTGTATATTTTTACTGGTTCCCATTTACTCTATTTATAATTGTAATTGGATCCAATTTTCCTTATTCATTTAGTGGGTGAGTCACATGCCCACTATCTTTTGTCGGAAAATCTTTATCTTTTGTTATCCCCAAGGAAAAGTTATTAGGTTCACATGTCCACTTATTTTTGTGGAGGAATCTAACACTTTTGATGACCCCGAGGAAAACATGGTTGTGGTCCTTCACCACTTGGTCATGTCTCTGCAAGATGCTTCCTGTATGACCGAGGTCTGAAGCCCTTGCCGAATTCTGGCTCCTTTTGATTTGGGCATTCTGGACAGATTTGTTCTGACCATCTTCCCACATGAGCCATATTGAAAAATTTCTGACGAGTTTCTTAACTCCCCGACATCTTGTTATTCCACATAAGATTTCTTTTCTTTTCGAATAGATCTTCTACAAAACTTGTGGTTTTTCCTGTTAATAAAATGATCCGTTTATCAAATTATGATAAAATTTAAATGGAAACTTGAATTTTTTTCATTTCTATAAGATAGACCCATAATCTTCATGCTCTTCTGGTAGAAATGTCGTCTTCAGTTATTGAAGCAACAAGGGGTGTTTCTTTTGACGGAGGATGTAACGTACCGTACTTTTTACTACTTAAAATTGCGGAAAAATTAAAAAATTTCTTAAATAAAACGTGAGCATTCAAAATTCGATAAAATAAATAACTGTACGTCTCACACGTTGTTGCAACAAAAGATTTGAAATTCAAAGTTTGACAAAAGTAATAAATGTTTTCATAAACTTAAAACATGGCGGTCCTCAGGTTTAGCCTCCCGCTCAGTCCAAGCCTGCTTCTTGGTCCCCACCTCCAGTCTTCTCATAAACATCCTCACCTGCATTGATCAAGTCTAGTGAGTCTAAAGACTCAACACGTATAAACTGGAAGTAACAAGTACTACATTATAAAATCACATGCAACTTTAAAATAGAACATACATACTTAAAAATTGAACTTGCGTATCAAAACCTGAACGTACGTACATACATACTTAGACGTGCCATAAACTTTTCTTAAACATGCTGCACACTTGAACATACATAACTTCATCATTTTGCGTAGAGATATGTTTCAAAGCAAGTGACCTATATCATAATCGCCTAAGCAGACTAAACCACAGTACTGGGCTGACAGGGAAGATCCACTGCCACATACATGAGATCCCCGTTCATAATTTAACGGGCTGATTGGTCCCCGTTCATGATTTAACGCTTTCAAATCTCGATCTAAACCCGTTCATAATTTAACGGGGTGGGTTGGTCCCCGTTCATGATTTAATGCCTTCCAACCCCATACATAAATTGGTCACAAGACATTTAGCATACCTCAAAAACTTGAAAATATTTTATTTGCACGTCGACATACTTACTTGGTGTTGAGGGATTCGTTGGATCTCGTTCGGGACCTTGCTGCACATGGTAACATGCTACCATGAACTTTAAATTCCACAACATAAACATGCCTATCAAATGCATCACCCATTGACTTACTAACTTATGACCTTCTAGAAATGATCGGGACTTGACTGTGATAAACCGCATGCTAACCCCCGACTCAACCCCCAAGTCGATCTTGGCAAGAAGTATGAATTTCCCGACACAAAAGATGGTACAGACCTTTCTTAAAACATAGTTCCAAGATCCCAAATCAAACTTCATGACATCTAAATTAATTTTTAGTATACTAAGATATAAAGATTTAATAGTACCCAAAGGAAGCAAGAAAAACTAGTTTTAAAGCCAAAAATCTGCACTAAGTAGCGCTGCAGCGATTCGAACCTAGTGATCAACCCAATGGACACTCCTAAACACAACAAGGAACCTCCCACGATTCTCAACGAAGCCTGTAACAAATAATTCTCAAGAACACATCAATACATAATTTTCTGAAAAACTCAGTTTGAGCAGTCCCACGAAAAACACCATAACTCACTCAATTCTTATCCAAATAACTCGAATTTTATATCAAATCGAAGGTATCAAATATTTCTACAATTTTCATGTTGAAAGTTTTTCCAGAAGAGCGACTGAAAAATCGCAGTATTTGAATTGACAGCAAAAACGTAAATTTCATATCTAAAAATATTTCAAAACGCATTCGATGGATCTTCTGCTCAAACTTCTACGTCACACATATAATTTTATGCATAATAATTAACACAACGCATAATACAACAAGATCTATGCAGAGATAACAGAATATACGTGCCTTTTGATATTTAAAAATACTGTAACGACGATACCGAAGCGGATATGGCGTGAGGACTGATCCGGGACGATCTTGGAACGATTTTCTTTGAAGAAAACTCAACGAAACTATGTTGGAAATTCAGAGGGAGGGGGTGGCTGCTGACCTACTTAAGAACCCTAGGTTTTCACTTTTAAAATAATAAAATTCTGAATGAATAGGTGTGTGTGTGTGTTTATGGGTTTCTAGTGTGTGTGGGTGTATAAAACGTGTGTATGTTTTAATTATGGGGAGTTATAGCTAAATTAACTAATTAAAATACTAATTTAAGGTTAACACACACTATTTGATCAAACTCCTCAATTAAAATAATTACACACTAATTTTAATAGTTCTAAACTCTTAAATCACTAAATATATAAATAAGGCTTTTAAATACTAAAAACTTAATAAATTATTTAAAATGCCCCATCCTAGCTTTAAAATAAAAATACCGCATTTTAAATTGCCAAAAATCGTCACTGGTCTTTTCCTTGTTCCCGCCTCGAATAATCTCCTGAAACATGAAACTCGAAAAACATTTTAACGTGCATCACGTAAACATGAATAATTTAAAATAATGCATTTAAATAAGTCATGCATGGCTAATACTCATTTAAATTTAGATAAATGATCTAATAATTAAAATAAATGTATGGGTTATACGTGTACTGATTTTTGGGCACTACAATTCATCCCCCACTTATATAATTTCGTCCTCGAAATTAAATCTTACCGAACAACTCTAGATAGCGACTCCTCATATCTGCTTCGGCTTCCCATGTGGCTTCCTCCACTGATTGATTTAGCCACCGGAATTTGACCAAATTGGTCACTTTGTTCCGAAGTCTACGCTCCTGTCTGTCTAGGATTTGGACAGGTATATCCTCATAAGACTGATCTAGAGCAAGCTGTAGCGGCTCATAGCTCAAAACATGCGAAGGATTAGCTAGGTACTTCCTCAACATCGAGACGTGGAACACATTGTGTACCCCAGACAGATTTGGCGGAAGGTCAACACGATAAGCTAGTGTCCCAACTCTGTCCAGAATCTCAAACGGTCCAATAAACCTCGGACTCAGCTTTCCTCACTTCCCAAATCTCATAACACCCTTCATAGGTGCTATCTTGACAAAACGTGATCACCAACGGCAAACTCTAGATCTCTTCTTCTCTTATCAGCATAGCTTTTTTGGCGACTCAGTGCGGTCTTCATTCTATCTCGAATATTAACCACCACATCTGCAGTCTGCTGAACTATCTCTGGACCAAGTTCTGCTATTTCACCGACTTCATCCCAATGAATCGGCGATCTGCACTTCCTTGCATACAATGCCTCGTAGGGAGCCATACCAATAGATGATTGGAAACTGTTGTTGTATGTAAACTACACTAGAGGTAGCTTCGATTCCCAAGTTCCCTGGAAATCGATCATACAGGCTCGCAAAAAGTCTTCTAAAATCTATATCACTTGCTCAGACTGTCCATCTGTCTGCGGGTGAAATGCTGTACTGAAAAGCAACTTCATCCCCATGGCTGCATACAAACTCTTCCAAAAGGACGATGTGAATTTAGGGCCCCTGTCGAACACAATAGAAACTGGGATCTCATGCAATCGAACAATCTCCCTGATATAAAGCTCCGCATACTGCGTCATGGAGAAAGTCGTCTTCACTGGCAAAAAGTGCGCTGACTTAGTGAGTCGATCTACTATAACCCAAATGGCATTAAAACCTCTGACTGACTTTGTAAACCCAACGACGAAGTCCATGGTAATATTCTCCCATTTCCACTCAGGAATAGGGAGTGACTTAAGCATTCCTGCTGGCCTCTGATACTCTGCCTTCACCTGCTGACAAGTGAGGCATTCAGATACAAATCTGCGGATGTCTCGCTTCATCCCTGGCCACCTATACAAAATTTGCAGGTCCTTATACATCTTGGTACCTCCTGGGTGGATTGAATACGGAGATGCATGTGCCTCTGTCAGAATATCCTCTCTGATCGAATCAACACTAGGCACCCACATTCTATCTCTGTATCACACAATACCATCAGACACTATGTAGAGTACACTGCCCTTAGCTTCATCCTTCAGTCTCCACTTCTGTAACTGCTCGTCTGAAGGCTGACCTGCATGAATACGGTCTAGTAGAGAAGATTGGCACCGTCAGATTAGAAAGCCTAGGAGCTCTGTCCTTACGATAAACCTCTAGACCAAACCTCTGAATCTCAGACTGCTGGGGTCTCTGCACTGACAACTGTGCTACAACTGCCACTTTTCATGCTCAAGACGTCTGCGACAACATTAGCCTTTCCCGGATGGTAGCTAATCTCACAGTCGTAGTCTTTCACCAACTCTAACCACCGCCTCTGTCTCATGCTCAGTTCCTTCGTGAAGAAATACTTGAGACTCTTGTGGTCGGTAAAAATCTGACATTTCTCGCCGTACAAGTAATGTCTCCAAATCTTCAATGCAAAGACAACGACGACTAATTCTATGTCATGCGTCGGGTAATTCTTCTCATGCACCTTCAACTGCCTGGAAGCATAAGCTATAACCCGACCCTGCTGCATCAACAGTGCGCCTAACCCGAGCTTAGATGCATCAGTGTATAGCACAAAATCACCTTGCCCTATCGGCATGGACTAACACTGGTGCTGAAATAAGAGCTTGCTTCAAAGTATCGAAGCTCTTCTGACATGCATAACTCCACACGAATTTAGCATTCTTCTTGGTCAGTGAAGTGAGTGGCACTGCTATCGAGGAAAACCCCTGAATAAACTTACGGTAGTAATCGGCTAGACCCAGAAAACTGCGGATTTCTGATGCATTCTTCGGTTCAACCCAATCTCTGACTGCTGCCACCTTGGCTGGATCCACCTCAATCCCACTGCTAGATATTATATGCCCCAAAAACGCTACCTTCTCCAACCAAAATTCACACTTACTAAACTTCGCAAACAACTTGCGACTCTGCAAAACTATCCCCAAATGCTGGATGTGCTCCTCATGGCTCTTCGAGTAAATAAGAATGTCGTCAATAAATACTATGACGAACTGATCGAGGTAAGGCTGAAATACTCGGTTCATGAGGTCCATGAAAATGGCTGGAGCATTCGCCAGTCCAAACGGCATCACTAAGAACTCGTAATGCCCATAGCGGGGTCCTGAAAGCTGTCTTGTGGAAATAAGTCTCCGTGCCTGCATGCAAGAGATCATGCGCGGGAAACTCCTCCATCTAGCTGGTTCAAACAGAAACTACTCCACGCCCAACGGTCTAACCAATACTGATCTCTTCTGAAAATCAATCAGTACTCTATTCCTCGTCAGCCAGTCCATCCCCAAAATAATGTCAAATTCTGGCATCGGCAAGACAATCAAGTCGGCATACAAGGTGGCCGTGCAATTCCAGATCAATGTCTCTGACCACACTAGTAGCTGACAGCTCTTCCGCTGATGGGACTGTTACTGAATAATTCACGTCAAGACCGATGGTCTTGATATCCAAGTGACTAGCGAACGCTTCTGAGATAAAGGAGTGAGTGGCTCCTGAGTCTATCAGGGCCTTCGTGGACACTCTCCTTATGAAAATATTTTCTGAGAGGTGTTAGCACAACACAAAACTTATATTCCCAAAATTCTAACATTAACCTTAATCATAGTAGAAATCAATATTCCAAGTCACTCAAAAATAATATTAGCACACTATTAATCCCAAATAAATTCCAACATGCAAGGCAAAATAATACTGAGCTTAGGTAGAAAAATTTACCGATCAGCAAAGTTGTGTCTGGATTCGCCTCCTGTGCATGCATGGCGAACACTCTGCGCTGAGTTGGCTGCTTCCACTGTGGGCACTCTTTCAGCATGTGGTCAGTAGCTCCACATTTAAAACACTTGCCTGACCCATATAAGAACTGTCCTGGATGCTGGCGGTTGCACTTAAGGCACACCGAGAATACACCGGGCTTCTGAGGTGCCCCCTGCTGCTGAATTGGACCCTTGTCCTTTGGCGGTCCCTGATAAGGCTTCTTCCATGGCGGCCCCTGGTAAGGCCTCTTAGGCTGGGGTCACTGGTGCTGCTGCTGCTGGTTCGGTGGTGCCTGAAAGGGCCTCTTGCCCTGCCTGTCATACTCGATGTCCCTCTGATCTTCTTCTGTCGCTAGAGCTCTAGACACGACAACTGCATAAGTAGTAGGACCAGCAACTCAGACGTCACGGCGCAAGATCGGCCGTAAACCGTCAGTGAAATGCTTCAGCTTCTCTCGGGCATCATTAGCAATGAGGGTCACAAAGTAACATCCCCTCTCAAACTTCCTGACGAAGTCTGCCACGCTGCTGTCTCCCTGTCGCAGCGACATGAATTCTCTGGTCAACCTGGATCGTAATTCCTCAGTGAAGTACTTGGCGAAGAACACCTCTTTGAAACCATCCCATGTCAGTGTTCGCAGGTTTACCGACACTGATGCACTCTCCCACCAAAGCCTAGCATCCCCTGACAGAAGAAACGTGGCACACCTGACCCTATCAGCATCGGTCAGCTCCATAAAGTCAAAGATTACCTCGATAGACTTGATCCATCCTTCAGCTATCATCGGGTCAGTGGTACCCGAAAACTCCTTTGGGTTCAACGTATTGAACCTCTCATAGACTGCCTCTGGCCTGCACCCACTGCGGCCTGGTTCCCCGCAAATTGTGCGAAGAACTAAGTCATCCCTGCAAGCATCTGTGCCTGCGTATCTGGTGGTGGAGGTGGAGGATTGGCCCTCTCCTCAACTCGAGTCTCTCGGTCCTCCTCCCTAACTTCCTGGTTAATCAAATGTCTGGGAGGCATACTGTTCCAACAATTTACCCAACACGTAAACCCAATATGCATGAATATAATAACAGTAGCATAAGATGCACGTACTTTGAACTTAAAATATAAACATGCTGAAAATCATGACTATGCGCTTACTACATAACATAATTCAAAACTTTAAAACTTACAGACTTGAGGTGTGACTTCGTGAGCTTCTTGCGACTAGCAGTAGGCATAACCCTTTACAAAAACACGGCTCTGATACCAACTGTAACATACCGTACTTTTTACTACTTAAAATTGCGAAAAATTAAAAAATTTCTTAAAAAAAACGTGAGCATTCAAAATTCGATAAAAGAAATAATTGTACGTCTCACACGTTGTTGCAACAAAAGATTTGAAATTCGAAGTTTGACAAAAGTAATAAATGTTTTCATAAATTTAAAACATGGCGGTCCTCGGGTTTAGCCTCCCGCTTAGTCCAAGCCTGCTCCTTGGCCCCCACCTCAAGTCTCTCATAAATATCCTCACCTGCATCGATCAAGTCTAGTGAGTCTGAAGACTCAACACGTATAAACTGGAAGTAACAAGTACTACATAATAAAATCACATGCAACTTTAAAATAGAACATACATACTTAAAAATTGAACTTGCGTATAAAAACCTGAACGTACGTACGTACATACATACTTAGACGTCCCATAAACTTTTCTTAAACATGCTGCATACTTGAACATACTTGAACATACATAACTTCATCATTTTGCGTAGAGATATGTTTCAAAGCAAGTGACCTATAACATAATCGCCTGAGCAGACTAAACCACAGTACTGGGCTGACAGGGAAGATCCACTGCTATATACATGAGATCTCCGTTCATAATTTAACGGGATGATTGGTCCCCGTTCATGATTTAATGATTTCCAATCTCGATCTAAACCCGTTCATAATTTAACGGGGTGGGTTGGTCCCCGTTCATGATTTAACGCTTTCCAACCCCATACATAAATTGGTCACAAGACATTTAGCATACCTCAAAAACTTGGAAATATTTTATTTACACGTCAAACATACTTACTTGGCGTTGAGGGATTCGTTGGATCTCGTTCGGGACCTTGCTGTACATGGTAACATGCTACCATGAACTTTAAATTCCACAACATAAACATGCCTATCAAATGCATCACCTATTGACTTACTAACTTATGACCTTCTAGAAATGATCAGGACTTGATCGTGATAAACCGCATGCTAACCCCTGACTCAACCCCCAAGTCGATCTTGCCAAGAAGTATGAATTTCTCCACACAATAGATGGTACAGACCTTTCTTAAAACATAGTTCCAAGATCCCAAATCAAACTTCATGACATCTAAATTAATTTTTAGTATACTAGGATATAAAGATTTAATAGTACCCAAAGGAAGCAAGAAAAACTAGTTTTAAAGCCAAAAATCTGCACTAAGCAGCGCCTAGGCGCTGCAGACGCTGCCTGGCACGTACTGGCAACGCTGCAGCGCCCGCAGTGCGGCGCTGTGGCGCTAGCCTGCGCTAGTTCACCCTCAATTCCTGCACATGAGTTCCCTATGACTTCTAATGCATGCACAACTTAACCACCCCGAAACAACACCTCAAAATTCACATGATCAACCAAATGGACACTCCTAAACACAGCAAGGAACCTCCAACGATTCTCAACGAAGCCTGCAACAAGAAATTCTCAAGAACACATCAATACATAATTTTTTGAAAAATGCAGTTTGAGCAGTCCCACGAAAAACACCATAACTCACTCAATGCTTATCCAAATAACTCGAATTTTATATCAAAATGAAGGTATTAAAAAGTTCTACAATTTTTGTAAGGCTCGAGAATTATCAGTCTTCATTGACGAAAGACACGGGAAGATATGAGAATGCATATTATGAAAAGATAGGAGAAAATGCATGAAAAATAAGAGTTTTGGCCGATGCAAGACCGCACCTGCGCCCAACATGTACCGCACCCGCGGTGCATGGCCAGTAGGTTGTGAAAGTTGAGCGAAGCATGACCGCACCCGCGGTGCCTGAAGGACACCCGGCTACCCCGCGGTGAAGAACAAAACCGCACCCGCAGTCATGGTGTTTCTGAAAATCATGAGTCTGCCGAGACACGAGCGCACCCGCGCTCCGGAACACGCCGCACCCGCGGTGCTGCATGCGAAGTGCCACCTTTGTTTCTTGTCTTGACACATGGCATGATATATATATATATATGTTGAGTGACACTTCATTTCCCTTTCATTCAGAATGCAAGAACCGAGAATCTCCATGGAATAGCTTCAAGTTTTCATCCTTTAGAAATTATATTGTGCAAGATTTGTTCATCCGATTTTAATTCCGAGGGTAGATTCGAGCTCCTTGCTTCACTAGCTATCCAAGGATGTAAATTTCTTTACATTTCAATATGATTCAAATTTTGCATGTTTGAGAAATTATGATTTGATTTGGGAAATGTGTTCTTGGTATATCGAGCATCGTATATTCGTTATCAGATTGATTTTTGGACACCGTATACGATTCTTGCGAATTTCCAGCATGTGTTGGATCGAGTTTATACAGATTTCAGAATGTATATCGATGTTTAGATGATAGTATGAGTTGCTTGTGATTGAGTATGATATTATTGAGTTGACCGGTATCAAGAATTATGCCGTTATGCCGTCGAACTGTATTGAAACCGATTTCAGTCTTGTATATTGGATTGCTTGAGATGGAGATTGATATAGAGTACACATTTGTTATGCTATTTCAGATTTGTAGTGGTATTGTGGACTCGAGACTTCACCTACGACACAGACTGTGCGACACAAAAGGTATAAATACATGTGCAATGGGAGATGTGACTTGAATCAGATTTGATTCGGGTTTCCCACAAATCACATACTATTTGTTATTACATTCGATTATGTAATGTCTTGTTTATTGATTGATATGCAAGCCTTTGAGATAGGAGATATTGGCAGATCGGCCAAGACTAGACGTTTCGGTGTACCGACGCATAGTTGCAGATTTTCTCTATGTGTAGCCAATCGGTACAGAGTTGACCGAAGTCTAGGAATAAGACGTACCGTCACCCCGAGTGGTTGGGTAGGTGACAGACCGTCTTATTCACACCGGGATCCCTAGATTAGAAAAGAATCGAGTCAAGAACTAGATGTGAATACAGATCAGTATTCCTTTACATGTTTTAGATTTAATTCATGTTAATTGATATATGCTATGCTTTTGTACATGAGTTATTACATCGCATGCATCCATGTTTTATACTGGGATTTAATCTCACCGGAGTTATCCGGCTGTTGTCTTATCTGTATGTGTGCTTGGCAACAGGTGGGGCAGGTTCAGGGTCTCGTCGTTGAAGAGAGAGTTATAGTGTGGTGATGCCGGGTGTAGCAGAAGACTATTTATGTTGTACTAGACTTGTACTGAATTTGTAAACACTAGTGTATGTTGTATCAGACAGATATGATTGTATGTTTATGATGGTTTTTAAATAAAAGTGAGATGTTTTATGTTTACATTTGATTAAATGTTAAAAAGCAAAATTTTGACCCGCATTTTCTCACAGATCCATTTATCCCCATTAGAATCGATTTAGAACCGGGGTCCCCACAACAGGTGGTATCAGAGCTGTAGGTTCTGTAGATTGAGATAGAGTAGAATGAGCGGGATAGATCGAGTCATCTTCCTTGCTTCTGGTGTGCTAGCATGATTGTTGCTTTCCCTATTATATGTTGTTGTTATCTGAGTTGATTTACAGCATATACTTGTCAAGCCTGAATCAGAACCGATTCTCGATCAGAGGTATATGATCAGAGGAGGGCTGAGACAGATAGTATTGATTGTGTACTAATCAGTTTGATAATCAGATTTATGCCGCCTAGACGTATACCACAGCCAGAGCAGGGTAGCACGTCAGGTGCACAAATGGATGTCACCGCTACGCCGATGGAGATCTTGCTGAAGAGGTTTCAGTCTTTCCATCCTCCTACGCTGAAGGGCACAGAGAGTGCAGTAGAGTGCGAGAGCTGGCTCGATGATATCGAGATGTTGTTTGAGTCTTTGGCATATACGTATGAGCGCCGTGTGAAACTGATAGGGCATCAGCTGCAGGATGTGGCGAAGAGCTGGTGGTTGACAGCAAAGAGAGCCTTGGAGCACCGAGGCATTGACATTACATGGAAAGTGTTTAAAGACGAGTTCTATCAGCGCTTCTTCCCAGTCTCCTACCGAAAAGACAAAGGGGCTGAGTTTGCGAATCTCCGACAGGGACAGTGGAACATCGAGGAGTATGTTGCTAAATTTTCTGCTTTGCTGCGATTTGTACCGCATGTGGCAGGGAATGACGAGGCAGTAGCAGATCAGTTTATTAATGGGTTGAACCCAGATATTTTCACTTTTGTGAACACCGGTAGGCCTAATTCATTTTCTGAGGCACTGAACAGGGCAAAGGGAGCAGAGGCTGGCCTGATCAGGCAGCGAACGTCTTCCTACAGTGTTCAGGGGCAGAGACTGCCACAACCTACGATACAGTTTCCACCACCTCCTCCTCGGTTTGAGAGTGGCAGCGGTAGTAGCGGTGGGAAGAAAGATCAGTTGAGAGCTAAGGGCAGACAGTTTAAGAGATCTGGGAGCGGTTCGTCGAGCTCCAGTGGATCGAGACAGAGATGGCCTGGTCAAAGTACAGAGAGTACGGGTGTTTATTGTGGTTCTTGCGGAGGTAGACATGCTACATAGCAGTGCCAGGGTGTGAGTGGGCGATGCAACATCTGCAGACAGCAGGGGCATTTCGCCAGAGTTTGCCCACAGAGGAGTTCTCAGCGATTCCAGAGCACAGGGTCGTCTGCAGCAGTGCCACAGACCGAGAGACAGACATCCTCTGTACACTCCTTCCATCCGCCACCTCCACAGACACAGCAGCGGGCCGGAGGTAGCCAGTCTGTTAGTCAACCTCCCCGACAACAGGCACGAGTCTTTGCCTTGACAGAGGAGCAGGCTCAGGAGGCTCTCGATGACGTGATCGAAGGTAACTGTTTACTTTGCGGTTATCTTGCATATGTGTTGATTGACACAGGTGCATCGCGTACATTCATATCTGAGCATTTTGCATTGAGACATTCATTGCCTGTTGAGTCTTTGTCGACTGTTGTGTCTATAGCTTCTCCGTTGGGAAGTGGTCTGATATCTGTGACTACTGTTAGATACTGTATGCTTCAGTTTGAGGGGCATGAGCTTGATTTAGACTGTGTAGTACTTGGTTGAGCTGATTTTGATTGTATAGTTGGCATAGACATATTAACCAAGTACATGGCCACCGTCGATTGTTTCCACAAGATTGTCAGATTTAGACCCGAACTGACAGAAGAGTGGAAATTCTTTGGAAAGGGTTCCAGATCTCGGATTCCCTTGGTATCTGCTCTGACTATGAGTAGATTGCTTCAGAGAGGAGCAGAGGGCCTCCTCGTATATTCAGTAGATCTACTGAAGACGAGCACAGCATTGGCAGATCTGCCAGTGGTTTGTGAGTTTGCAGATGTGTTCCCAGATGAGATACCGGGATTACCTCCAGCCCGAGAGGTAGATTTTAGCATAGATCTTGTGCCTGGTTCCGTTCCTATTTCGAGAGCTCCGTATAGGATGGCGCCTGTTGAACTGAAAGAGCTGAAAGCACAACTGGAGGATCTTCTGTCCAAGGGATATATTAGACCCAGTGTATCGCCTTGGGGTACTCCGGTTTTATTTGTCAGAAAGAAGGATGGCTCGATGCGTCTGTGTATTGATTATAGACAGTTGAATAAGGCAACAGTGAAGAACAAGTATCCTTTGCCGCGCATCGATGATTTGTTTGATCAGTTACAGGGATCTTCTGTATACTCAAAGATTGATTCGAGATCCGGGTATCATCAGCTCAGAGTTAGAGACGTTGATATACCGAAGACTGCATTTCGAACCAGGTATGGGCACTATGAGTTTATTGTTATGCCTTTCGGTTTGATGAATGCACCTGCGGTATTTATGAGTTTGATGTACCGCATCTTTCAGAGATATTTAGATGATTTTGTGATTGTGTTTATTGATGATATTCTGGTATATTCGAAGAGTCTGATTGAGCATGCAGATCATCTGAGGATTGTATTGCAGACTTTAAGACAGGAACAGTTGTATGCCAAGTTGTCCAAGTGTGAGTTTTGGCTGAAACAAGTTGTCTTCTTGGGGCATATTATATCTGGAGATGGCATTGCAGTAGATCCGAGTAAGGTTGAGGCAGTGATCAGTTGGCCGAGACCGACGTCAGTACCTGAGATCCGCAGTTTCATGGGTCTGGCAGGATATTATCGCCGATTTATCCGTGATTTCTCCAGTATAGCGAAGCCTATCACCCAACTGACACAGAAGAACATGCCATTCGTATGGTCCGAAGAGTGTGAAGCCAGTTTTGTTGAGCTGAAGAAGAGGCTGACTAGTGCGCCTGTTTTGACGATTCCTTCGGGTACATGTGAGTTCGTTGTATATTGTGACGCATCTCACAGAGGGCTAGGGTGTGTCCTTATGCAGCGAGGGCACGTGATCGCATACGCCTCTAGACAGTTGAAGCCGCACGAGACTCGTTATCCGATTCATGATATTGAATTGGCGGCGATTGTCTTTGCTCTGAAGATCTGGCGCCATTATTTGTATGGCGAGAAATTTGAGATTTACTCGGATCATAAGAGTTTGAAGTACTTGTTTTCTCAGTCTGAGCTGAACATGAGGCAGCGACGATGGCTTGATCTGCTGAAGGACTTTGATTGCGAGATCAAATACTATCCAGGGAAGTCGAATTCATCAGCAGACGCCTTAAGTCGAAAGGTATGTTCTTTGTCCTTGTCGACTATAGGTGTATCGAGTTTAGTAGAAGATTGTTGCTTGTCTGGGTTAGTGTTTGATACAGATAGCAGACCGTTGAGACTTGCTGCTATTCAGATTGAGCCAGAGTTGATTTTGAGGATCAAAGAGGCGCAGAGAACTGATCCGAGTGTGCAGGGATCGATTGATATGGTCAGAGCTGGTCATATATCAGAGTATCAGGTTAGAGATTCAGTTCTGTATGTTAATAACCGTCTAGTAGTGCCAGATATTCCAGATTTGAGACGACAGATCCTGTCAGAGGCACACTGTAGTCGGTTTAGCATTCATCCTGGTGGCAGGAAGATGTATAATGATTTGAAGACGCAATTCTGGTGGAAGCAAATGAAGACATATATTACAGAATTTGTGTCGAAATGTCTGAATTGCCAGCGGGTGAAAGCAGAGAGGAAGAAGCCCGGAGGGTTACTTCAGAGTTTGTCTGTTCCTGAATGGAAATGGGACCACATTTCCATGGACTTCGTGACGAAGTTACCTCGATCCTCCCGGGGCTGTGACGCGATTTGGGTTGTGATAGACAGATTGACCAAATCAGCGTGCTTCATTCCGTACAAAATGACTTATAGACACGATCAGATGGCAGAGTTGTACATCAGAGAGGTCGTCAAATTGCACGGTGTGCTGAAATCGATCGTATCAGATCGTGATCCATGATTTACTTCTCACTTCTGGCACAGTTTGCAGCAGGCTTTGGGTACGACTTTACACCTGAGCACTGCTTATTATCCCCAGACGGACGGACAGTCAGAGCGGACTATCCAGACCTTAGAGGACACGCTGAGAGCTATAGTACTAGACTTTGGTACTAGCTGGCAAGATTCATTGCTGTTGTGTGAGTTTTCATACAACAACAGCTATCAGACTAGCATCGAGATGGCACCGTTCGAAGCGTTATACGGAAAGAAGTGCAGATCTCCGTTGTACTGGGATGATGTTTCTGAGGTACCAGAGTTGGGACCTGATATGATTCGTGAGATGACCGAGAAAGTTAAAATCATTCAGAAGAGAATGAAGACGGCACAAGATCGGTAAGCGAAATATGCCAATGTCAGACGCAGACTGTTGGTATTCGAGCAGGGAGACAGAGTATTCTTAAAGATTTCACCTTTCAGAGGCATTGTCAGATTTGGCAAGAAAGGGAAGTTGTCTCCTAGATACGTCGGTCCCTATGAGATCTTAGAGAAGATTGGCGATCGAGCTTACAGACTTGCTCTTCCTCCTGCATTATCTGGTATACATGACGTATTTCATGTATCGATGCTACGGAAATATATGCCAGATGAGTCGCATGTCATTCAACCTGAAGAAGCCGAGTTAGATCAGACTTTGAGCTATGTTGAGCGATCGATTCAGATCCTTGATCGGAAAGAGAAAAAGCTCAGAAACAAGATCATTACGCTTGTGAAGATTCAGTGGGATCGTCATGGCATCGAGGAAGCGACTTGGGAGACAGAATCTGAGATGAGACAGAGACACCCCGAGTTATTCATTTGACGAAAGTTTTTCTTTCAGTTTTGATTATACTGTTTTGTATAGAACTGCATGATTAGTTGCTTACAAGTTCGAGGACGAACTTCGGTCTAAGTGGGGGATAAATGTAAGGCTCGAGAATTATCAGTCTTCATTGACGAAAGACACGGGAAGATATGAGAATGCATATTATGAAAGGATAGGAGAAAATGCATGAAAAATAAGAGTTTTGGCCGATGCAAGACCGCACCTGCGCCCCAACATGTACCGCACCCGCGGTGCATGGCCAGTAGGTTGTGAAAGTTGAGCGTAGCATGACCGCACCCGCGGTGCGTGAAGGACCGCACCCGCGGTGCTGTACCGCACCCGCGGTGAAGAACAAAACCGCACCCGCGGTCATGGTGTTTCTGAAAATCATGAGGCTGCCGAGACACGAGCGCACCCGCGCTCCGGAACACGCCGCACCCGCGGTGCTGCATGCGAAGTGCCACCTTTGTTTCTTGTCTTGACAAATGGCATGATATATATATATATGTTGAGTGACACTTCATTTCGCTTTCATTCAGAATGCAAGAACCGAGAATCTCCATGGAATAGCTTCAAGTTTTCATCCTTTAGAAATTATATTGTGCAAGATTTGTTCATCCGATTTTAATTCCGAGGGTAGATTCGAGCTCCTTGCTTCACTAGCTATCCAAGGATGTAAGTTTCTTTACATTTCAATATGATTCAGATTTTGCATGTTTGAGAAATTATGATTTGATTTGGGAAATGTGTTCTTGGTATATCGAGCATCGTATATTCGTTATCAGATTGATTTTTGGACACCGTATACGATTCTTGCGAATTTCCAGCATGTGTTGGATCGAGTTTATACAGATTTCAGAATGTATATCGATGTTTAGATGATAGTATGAGTTTCTTGTGATTGAGTATGATATTATTGAGTTGACCGGTATCAAGAATTATGCCGTTATGCCGTCGAACTGTATTGAAACCGATTTCAGTCTTGTATATTGGATTGCTTGAGATGGAGATTGATATAGAGTACACATTTGTTAATGCTATTTCAGATTTGTAGTGGTTATTGTGGACTCGAGACTTCACCTACGACACAGACTGTGCGACACAAAAGGTATAAATACATGTGCAATGGGAGATGCGACTTGAATCAGATTTGATTCGGGTTTCCCACAAATCACATACTATTTGTTATTACATTCGATTATGTAATGTCTTGTTTATTGATTGATATGCAAGCCTTTGAGATAGGAGATATTGGCAGATCGGCTAAGACTAGACGTTTCGGTGTATCGACGCATAGTTGCAGATTTTCTCTATGTGTAGCCAATCGGTATAGAGTTGACCGAAGTCTAGGAATAAGACGTACCGTCACCCCGAGTGGTTGGGTAGGTGACAGACCGTCTTATTCACACCGGGATCTCTAGATTAGAAAAGAATCGAGTCAAGAACTAGATGTGAATACAGATCAGTATTCCTTTACATGTTTTAGATTTAATTCATGTTAATTGATATATGCTATGCTTTTGTACATGAGTTAATTACATCGCATGCATCCATGTTTTATACTGGGATTTATTCTCACCGGAGTTATCCGGCGGTTGTCTTGTCTGTATGTGTGCTTGGCAACAGGTGGGGCAGGTTCAGGGTCTCGTCGTTGAAGAGAGAGTTATAGTGTGGTGATGCCGGGTGTAGCAGAAGACTGTTTATGTTGTACTAGACTTGTACTGAATTTGTAAACACTAGTGTATGTTGTATCAGACAGATATGATTGTATGTTTATGATGGTTTTTAAATAAAAGTGAGATATTTTATGTTTACATTTGATTAAATGTTAAAAAGCAAAATTTTGACCCGCATTTTCTCACAGATCCATTTATCCCCATTAGAATCGATTTAGAACCCGGGTCCCCACAATTTTCGTGTTGAAAGTTTTTCCAGAAGAGCGACTGAAAAATCGCAGTATTTGAATTGACAACAAAAACGTAAATTTCAGATCTAAAAATATTTCAAAACGCATTCGATGGATCTTCTGCTCAAACTTATACGTCACACATATATTTTTACGCATAATAATTAACACAACACATTCTACGACAAGATCGATGCAGAAATAATAGAATATACGTGCCTTTTGATATTTAAAAATACCGTAACGACGATACCGAAGCGGAGATGGCGTGAGAATTTATCCAGGACGATCGTGAAACGATTTTCTTTGAAGAAAACTCAACGAAACTATGCTGGAAATTCAGAGGGAGGGGGCGGCTGCTGACCTAATCAAGAACCCTAGGTTTTCACTTTTAAAATAATAAAATTCTGAATGAATAGGTGTGTGTGTGTGTGTTATGGGTTTCTAGTGTGTGTAAAAACATGTAAGTGTGTGTGGGTGTATAAAACGTGTGTTGTGTGTGTTTTAATTAGGAGGAGTTATAGCTAAATTAACTAATTAAAATACTAAATAAAGGTTAACACACACTAATTTGATCAAACTCCTCAATTAAAATAATTACTCACTAATTTTAAAAGTTCTAAACTCTTAAATCACTAAATACATAAATAAGGATTTTAAAATACTAAAAACTTAATAAATTATTTAAAATGCCCCATCCTAGCTTTAAAATAAAAATACCGCATTTTAAATTGCCAAAAATCGTCACCGGTCTTTTCCTCGTTCCCGCCTCGAATAATCGCCTGAAACATGAAACTCGAAAAACATTTTAACGTGCATCACGTAAACATGAATAATTTAAAATAATGCATTTAAATAAGTCATGCATGGCTAATACTCATTTAAATTTAGATAAATGATTTAATAATTACAATAAATGCATGGGTTATATGTATACTGATTTTTGGGCACTACAGAGGATCCTTGATAAATTTCTGAATATTTGTATCTGACCTCCTTAACTTGATAAAATGAAAAGCCTCATGAGAGCCTTTTCCTGCTGGTTCTGGTGTTGTACTAAAAAAATATAGTTCCATAATGTCTCCTATGGACAAATAGTCATTATTTGCCCAAGTTTCATGAACAGCTTCCTGGATCCATTTTGAAGTCCTGAAATCTCTGGAAAGCTTGCAATGTGGTATAAACTGAGGCAAGAGCCCAGAATTCATACCATGCTTTGACTTCATTTGGATATGAATTTGATTTCATCCATACCCTAGGATATTTCTCTGAAACATCAACCATGTTGGTAATTGTGTTAATGCCTACTTCGTTTTTAATTTCTCCAAAATTTGTTGGTACTCCTGTAATGGAGAAATTGTAGCTTCATTAGTACCAACCTTAGATTTACCCTTGTCAGTATTGGGTCTAATGTTGATCTTTCATTCTTCAATCCCCAATGTGAAGGGTTGACTTGAGGACTCGAGATAAGGATCTGGAGTCTCAATTTTTGTTTCAGCCGACTCATCTGGAGATGATTCCGACTTAACACTTGTGCTAGGTGTATTTGAATCCCTTGCTCCAGGTATAGAGTCATGTATTCGAAAACTCTCTATTTGTGAAACCAGTGGCTTCTCAATGCCTTGGATGATAGACCTTTGCATTACAGATCATAACTGAGATAATCCTGTAAACATCCTGTGATTCGATCAGAGACAATTCTCTTATCAGCTTGTTGTAGCCTTCCCGCAACTTCTGCGTTTAAGGCCAACTTGTTGAACTTGGTTTGAAGCATTTCAAGGTGTTCTCTCAAATGCATCTGCATTTTTATGATAGCATCGATATCACCGTTGTCCATCTCTTGTTAAAAGATCTGCAAGAATATTTTCATGAGATTTAATTATCACAATATCAAAAATATAATTCTGAGATAATGCTTGCCCTCTTAATAATCTGGCCTTCTCAAGTTTAGACTCAATTCTATTCCTTAAGAAAGCTTTCACCTGTGTATTATCAACTTTTAAATAGAATTTCTTTGCGAATAAGAATAACGACCATTTTTCAAAAGTCTTTTTTACTACATAGAATTCTTTTTCGTTGATATGCCATCTTATGGCTTCTGCATCTGAGAATAGTCCACTGCAATATCTGCATGGCTATTCTCGTTCTGGAGTGAGCTTTGTTAAGACTGACTTCCACCAATAATCACTGGCATACGTATATAATACCATATCATCTTCATTTTGAGGAATAGCCATTTTCAAAAGATTTTTACAAATCTCTTTTAGTTGACTAAGTCCCTGCGTGTGTTCTTTTGCCCATATAAATTTGAATCTTTTTTCAGCAATGGACTGAACACTTTCCTATGTTTTGCTAGTTTTTTAATAAACATCCAAGCAAAATTAACAACTCCCAAAAAGCTTTGAAGTTGTTTATTTTCTTTTAGCTCGTTTGGAAAACTTTGCACCTTTTCTGCTATATAATCTTGCAAAGTTATTATAGACTCATCGATTTCTATTCCTAGAAATTCAATCTTTCTTGTAGCAATGACTGCTTTATTTTCTGATAGAACCAGTCCTTCCTTTTTACAAACATCAGGGAAAATCTCTAAATGCTTAATATGTTATTCTATATTTTTAGATGCGATCAACGCATCGTAAATATAGACAAACATAAATTTGAAATAATATTTAAATTTCTTACAATCAAATTTCTTTGTGGTGAATTAGCCAATCTCATTGGTAATACTTCTCAGATATAATGTCTTGTGGTGTGGAGAAAGCTGTGAATTTCTTACAATCGAATTTGGAGAATATCTTCGCATTACATATGCAACGAGATGTTCTCTACTAGGTATAAAATACCCATCAAACTCCAGAATCTTATTAATCTCTTGATAATTAATAACTAGTCTGGGTTTGTTCTTTTTTATTTCACCATGATTTCTTACCAGGAATCCTGGGCTACTATATGGTGAGATTTCTGGTTTGATCAAACCAAGGTCCAAATGTTCTTTGATTATAATCTTCCCTTTGATAAATTATGCTAATTGGGATAGGCTTGCAACGGACAAATTGATACTCTTTGTCTTCCTTAATTTTAAGGCATGCTTTGAATTGATTTTTATCCCACCATGCCAAGGGATATTCATTGTAATTTCTTTGATCCTTCTCTTAACATCTTCTAATGATACCTTAGATTTATACTCTACCTCATTCTTTTGTAAAGCTATCTTCAGGAATTATATTTCATCTGGTTAGATCTCTTTATCTGCTCTTAGTTGGATCATTGTTTCTCCAAACCGTTTAGAATCCTTCATTTTGGGTTAAGAAGTTTTCCTTCATCACCACGCTTGCTGCGAAACTAGATTGTCAATTTTCTGTAAAATGCCTCTCTAAGTCTCTGGACTATGATTTTGTGATCATAAGGTGTTGTGAACACTAATATTCTAGTCTTTTTCTTGTGTATAAGACTTAAACATTTGTAGTAAATTATTTCCTAGCAGAATGTCAGCTTTTGTATCATAAAAATAAATCGGTGGTGTTTTTACCTATACCAAGGTGTTCTTCCAGCACCTCCGATCACAATTTCTGTCATCTTAATCCCCTTACATAAGATTAAAATTCTTCTGGAAAAATCTCTTCCAGCAATCTTTGGTAATTTTTCTTCCAAATTATTTGAAAAAACTTCTCTTTTTACTGTATAGATTCCAGCACCTGAATCAATATAAGCAGCAAAATATTATGTCTTATATTATTCGTACAACATTCCTACTGGAATGTATATTGATAATGGACTTGTGTTCATTGGATTTTCCACATTCTATCCGCCGTACCATTCCATACTCTAGATGTTTCCAAAGATTTGTGTTCCTCGAAAAACTCTAGTTCAAGAACCAATCGATCTGGTTCTTTCCTTGGAATTCCTATGATACGAACTTTCAATTCTACGATCTTAATCATTCCTTGGTAAGTTCCTATCATATGTTTTTCTAAATAGTATATGGTATTAGAAGGAAATTGATTCTTTTGTTTTGTAATATCAAATAATATTTCTACTTCCTTCCACTCTTCTGGGCATCTAAGCTTTCCTATTGTAGAAAAGCTTTTTGTCCCCTGTTGGGTTTCTTGGACAGGTGCTTTTCCCCACCCGTAACTTGTAATTCTATCTCCTTGAAAAGATAGTCTTCTTGATTCTAATCTTAGACTTTGATTCCTTTGTATAATCGATTTGTCTTATATTTGGATATATGTTTCCTGTATTAACACTACAAGAAAAACGCCAAACAACAACACACCTACGACAACGGTTTTTCACAAAAACCGTTGCCGTATAGTTTTTAACAACGGTTTTAGTGAAAACCGTTGTCGTAGGTGCGTTTTGACAACGGTTTTACAAAACCGTTTTCTTTTAAGGGGTCAAAGACAGCGGTTTTTGGAAAACCGTTGTCTTTGACCCTTAAAAAACACGCTAAAAGACAACGGTTTTTGCAAAACCGTTGTTAAAAAGCAGCAAACGACAACGGTTTTATAAACCGTTGTCGATTAGCGTGATTTTTTGGAGAAACGACAACGGTTTTCGTGAACCGTTGTGGATTAGCGTGTTTTTTTGAGAAACGACAACGATTTTTGGGAACTGTTGTTAAAAATAGCGACGGTTTTTCTTAAAAACCGTCGCTATGAGCGACGTTTAGCGACAGTTATTTCGTACACGGTCGCAAATAGCGACTGTTATTTTTAACCGTCACTATTTGCGACGATTTAATAACTGTCGCCGATTTACATCGGCGACAGTATTAGAAAACCGTCGCCGATTTAAATCGGCGACTGTTATTTTGTAACCCGTCGCAAAGTTTTCTATAAATACTCGCACTCTCGGTCCAGTTTATCCACCCCTTCTATTTCTAACATAATTTTTTCTCTCTCGCAGGTTTTTAGTTTCAATTTACGCGTAAGTTTTTTTATTTAGATTTATATGAGTTTTTTTCTTTAGAGTTGTGTAAATTTTTTTGTTTCACTTCTTATTAAATTTCGAAGTGTTTAAATTTTTTTGTTTCAATTCGTATTAAATTTCTAAGTGTTGTTATAATTAGGAATATTAAGTTTTTGTTTTTAGATTTAATATATTATAAAAGTGATTTTTTTTTATTTTACTTAAAACATTAGCGACGGATTATGCCTAAACCTTCGCTAATTAGCGACGATGTTTTTATTTAACTGTCGCTCATTAGCAACGGTTTTTATCTAGACGGTCGCTATTTTAGCGACGGAATGACAACTGCCGTCGCCACAATTAGCGACGGGTATATGAAAACCGTCGCAACCCGTCGCTAATTTTAGATACTACAACGGTGAAAATCCGTTGTCGTAGCTCACACTTTCAACAACACTATCAATTACAACAGTTGTAACAGTGCCTACGACAACGGATAAAATCCGTTGTCGTTTTGCGTTTTTCTTGTAGTGTAAAGGAAACTCAACTCTTTCTGGATAAATTGCCTGAACAACTTTCCCAAATATATCAGGTATTTCAATAAACTCATTTTTAATAAACAATTTTGAATGATGTGTATTAGATAGAGCATATGAAATTTGATAGGTAATAGAATATGATCTATTACCTTCCTTCATCAGCATTTTTTCCTTGAAATTCTGGTGCAATGTCAAGGCTCGGCTGAAATCTCGATCTATCAGGTTGTAGGCAATTCTCAGATAGATTACTCCTACAATTTCTCCTGCGCAGAGATTTCTTGAGATAGTTCCCAGTACTAAATCTTGAAGGTTCCTCATTCTTTTATCGCATATTGCAATATCAATGGGAGAATCTATCCTTTTTTAAAAGTAGCTTTTATCATAATCTCGATTGCTCTGATATGAATCCAGGACATAATCCTTGCTACTTCTATCTTGAGTTTTTGTAACTCCTCCTTAATTTTTTCATAAGGAATTAATTGCATTTCCATTCTATTTCCTATAAGTTCCATTGAGATTGTCATTTCCCTTCTAGAAACTTTATATATTAGATGATGCTTTTTGTTACTTAGGCCAAGACTTCCTAAGAACTTTTCTACCTGTCCTGCAGAGAATCCTTGATATCTATGTGGATTAGGATTTTTTTCTCATAATTATTTGGACCATATTATGAGATATTGTTGTATGGCTAAAGAATCCAGACAAATTTTCATATGTTCTGTGTTGAAACACCTCGTCTTCAGTCAGATTCCGATTCAGTTCCATCAGATTCTCCCTGACTCAAGACTTCTTCTTCATATATACTTTCATCTGAGGGAATATCCTCAAATCGGTATACCTGAATAAGATCTTGGTAATAAACTGCTTCTTCCATATCTGGGGTTGGATCGAAGCATTTAATACCTCTTTATTCATTTTCTGGACAGTTGGTTGAGATATGACCTCTTGCTCCACATGTCCAGCAATTGCAATACTTGAAACTTTCATTAGCTCGAGTATGAGCTCTTCTGAAAGTTTTCTTCGTAGGTGTTCTTCTTGTACTTCGAGATGTACTCGATGCTTGGGATGATATTCAACTTCTTGATGGTCCACTTCTTTGCCCAGATTTATAAGATCTGGCCTTTTGTCTAGACCAAACTGTTCTTGGTTTCCAAGAACTTCTTCCACTTCTAGTATAAGGATGAGTCCTAAAACTTTTCCTCTTATGCTTCTGTGGTTTACTTCCAATAATTGTTGAAAGATCATTTTCCTTACAACACAAAGGAGTACGTTTGTTTATACACCTTAATCGTTTGTAATTCTTTTGCAATGCTCCCAAATGACACCATTAAAGGATCAGTTAAAGGGATGATAAGTGTTTAGAAGGGGGGGTTGAATAAACACTCACAGATTTAAATTTTCTTCGAAGATAAAGTTCAATTTTGTTGCAAACTGACACTAGGTATCACGTCGGTCAATGACAATGAGTTAACTGAGAAAAACAGTTGTGGAAAATAAACTGACTGAAATATAAAATTACTAACTGAAAAATGTAACTGAAGTAAAAAGGAACACAATATGTTTCTGGAAGTTCGGATACTTGAATAACTGCTACGTCACCCCTTCTATCACGAAGATAGGATATTCACTAAAAGACTTTGATCGAATACAAGAGATGTACTGACCCTCTTCAGTTTGAACTTATCACTTGCCAAAACTGAAACTCTTAGTATACAACAATTTTTACAGATCGTAACTGATCTTAGCACAACTTAGAAAATCTATCAAAGATTACAAAGTGCTAGTAAGCTCGTGAATGTAGCCTTTAATGCTACTGATAAAACTGGTAAGCGTGAGCTTTTGATAACTGAATGCGAGTAGAGATTTTTGCTGCATAACAGCAAGCTAGAATGGGATAGTTGAATGTTTCGTATATATCTCAGCTGCTCTCAACAACTATTTATAGGCTTTTCTCTCAACGGTAACATTAAATGATATTTGAATATTATAACCGTTGATTGCCACGTCCAAAATTCTCTGACAGTCGTACACTGCTAACTCTGAAATGCGGCGTTCCACTACAGTTTGTTGTACTATTTGTCGGTTGTCGTTCTCAACTGATGACATGTGCATCTGAGAGATCAGCTGTTGATTATCTGTCCAGTTGTGTTTCTGTTACGTAGATCAGTTGCTGGATTCAGTTGCTTAGTTCAGTTTTACTCGTGTTCAGTTGGTTCGTATTTTGTCAAACGCTGGAACTTAGTTTCCAACAATTTCCCCCTTTAAGGTGTTTGACAAAACTAAGCAAATAATAACTGAACGTCTGAACTCATTGTAGATAAAATAAGAATTGATCACTGAATAATATACTTCAAGAATACAAGAAAGTCCTCTACTGAATACTTTTTAACGAGAAGATTTCTTCTGCTGTTCTAACATTTCTTTGATCTCTTCCCCTTTTTGTCAAACAACTCCATCTTCAAAGATAATTTCCGAACATCAGTCGATAAGAGATTGACAGAGGTGGATATGTTTTCGACAGCAGAGGTCATTGCAATTGTAGCACATCTATCTTTCCTGATACGAGTGTTTCAACACTATCAACTCGTTTATTAATTGAGCTTTGAGTTGCTGTGAGACTCAAGGCTAATCCTCTGTTCTTTTGGATTTCTTCTACGGTAGAAGAGAGTGAGGTTATAACAGCTTGAATCGCTTTCAGATTTTCTGAGCTGAACTGTTGAGAGTGTTCCAACTTCAGAGTATGAGATAATTGCGTGTGCTGAATCTTTGTGATGGCTGAGATCATCTAATTCATATTATTCTGCATATTTTGAAATTCTTCAAGGACAAGATCAAAATCTGTAGGACCGAGAGCTTGCCGCTTTACCAAAAGTTATAGCTAGTGGTAATGGTGCAACTCAAATCTTTTAAACCGCACAGCAGCACAAGCACCACAGTTCAATCGCTCTACCAAGCAGGGACAATTATTGCACCCAACAATCTCCCTCCCAATAATTGCACTCCTTGCAATCAATGGGAATCGAACCCGTGACCTTGGCTCTGATACCAATTGTAGGACCGAGCGCTGGCCGCTTTACCAAAAGCTATAGCTAGTGGTAATGGTGCAACTCAAATCTTTTAAATCGCACAGCAGCACAAGCACCACGGTTCAATCGCTCTACCAAGCAGGGACAATTATTGCACCCAACAAAATCTGATGAGGAGGGAGGAGGAGATTGACGAGAGGTTCCCGGTTCCTTTGCGGTTCGATCAAAAATTACTAACGCTCGGTCAGTTTCCATTGTTTCAACAACAGTCTGAATTGGAATGTCTGTTGCAGCAATTTCTCCTTGAACCTGAGGCGGTGAAGGTGGATTCTGAACAACAGATGAGTTGTCTTGCTGAATAAGAGAATCTGATGAAGCAAGAACTGGTGCCTCTAAAGGATGATCTGGAGAATCAGCTGGCACATCAATTTGAACAAGTTGTTCAGCAGATATATCTTGCTGAACTGGTGCATCTGACAAGATAGGAACCAATGGATTGATTTGATCAACGGAGTGATCAACTTTATCAGAAATGGGTTCACTCATTTGGGATTCTTGCACCACTGCTTGAATAATTTCATCAATGTTGGTAAAAGATAGTTCTGCTTCAGAGTACATCTGATGTTCAACATTAGAGGATTGAGGCATATCCTGAACTGGCTCTTTAGTTGAAACAACAGCCCGTTCTGGGGATGGCTCTTCTGCTGAGAAGAGGGTTATTCGTCTTCTTCTACATCTTCTACTTCTGAATCTCCTTCATGAAGGACTAACTCTTGATCCATTTCTCAAAATTTTATCTTTTCTTGTAAGCCAATAAGATCCGTATCTTGCTGAGTAATCACAACTCGATCATTATAGGTAGTTGGATTTGTAGGAACGTAGTTAGCCTTCAATTTCTCGAGTAGATTGGCTAGCTTCTTAGCTCTAATTTGATTAAAAAAATAAGTTCTTCTATCCAAAGCTTGAATAATTGTCGCAGCTTTGACCACCTTGAGGACAATTGCTTCAAGTTTAATAAACTTGTTCAGATGGGATTTCCTTTTAAGCTGCGTAGCAAAAATATGAGTTCTGTAAGTTGTCCAAGCATTATAGGATAGGAGTTTTGATGCTGCAAAATCATTAAACTATTCCCAAACAAGCTCAATGTGAGTTTGAATGGCATTGGATGGCCTGGGCTCTTTAATCAATTTGCCCTTGCCTTTGTCACCACTGAGAATATGTGGGATATCCAATCCAGAGTGAGTAGTGTCTATTAATTCTCGAATTTCCACCCCTTTGGGTCTAGCAGGTGCAAGTATGGTAGGGCAACTTATATGAATTAAAGAAGCTTTGGCCCTAACTGATTTCTTCGTTGCACCAGCTGGAATTTCTGGTAAAATGACCTTCAGAAGAACTGCTTCGATAGGCTGTTGGGCATCCAAATATTTCAGCCTTTCAGTAGGAATAGATTCCACTGTGGTTGTTAATTTTGTCCTTTGTGTTCTTGGTTTCTTGGCAACTTTTGGAGAGGGCGTCTTCTCGGAATCAGATTCACTAATAATCAGTTTTCTTTTAACTTTCTTCAGTTGAGCCAATGTCTTGGCCTTTTTAACTGATTTTGGAGCAGCCTGCTGAGCCCCAATCTCCTGCTTGATCTTTACAAATTTAGCAGGAGAAATGTCCAATTTAGTCTTGGGTGGCAGAATATTCTTCGCATTGAAGACTTTGAATTTTGATGATTTTTCTGAATCATCAGCCACTAATCCTTTGACTTTCAGCAAATAGCTCAGCTGCACTGCAAAGCCTTTGGACTGTTTGGATGATTGAAACATATTCTTTAAGATATTGAATATAAGATGCTTCCAGTTGAGTCTGCGTTCAGCCATGATGATAGAAATGGCTTGAAATTTTTACAAGGTAAGTGCAGCAAAAGATCCTGCTTTCGCCAATATCCCTTTGGCGACAATATCAGCAAGTAACTGAACTTCATGCTTCAGTTCTTTCTTTGGATCGGAAACTTTGATTTTCCGTCCATCAGCAGATAGAAGAGTTTGCATTTCTTCTACATCAGATGCTTTAACATCAGCAAGGAGTGCCAGTCCATCAGAAGGTAATGAGAAGATTTCTCCAAAGGAGTCTTCAGAGATTGTCAACAACTGACCATTGACAGTAGAAACGATATTTCCATCAAAATTGATATTTCCGTTGGAGTAGAAGTCCTGAAGTTCTTTTGGGTAGATCTCTTGCAAAGATTGCCCCAAGAATGTCCTTAACCCAGCAGTTTCGAGCTTTTGAAAGACGTTATTGACATCAGCTTCGCAGAATGATAGAATTGATCCAAAGTTGATAGCCACAGCGTTCAGCATATAAGTGGGAATTTGATTTGCCATTTAAGCTTGATGATTTCCTGTGAAAGCGAGAGATTGAATTTGCTTTAGCTCTGAGAGTGTTGGATAAACGTAAGTAAGATGAACTGAAATGGAGCGGGTAAAGTACTTATGTACGTGACTGTTCGAATTTTTGGACACGTGTCAGTCCATGAAATTTTAAATTAAATGTGTGTACGCTTGCTGTGAGAGTGTGTACTATTTAAACGGTTCAAAAGTGTCCACGTTTCAACCTATCATTGGTTGAAAGAAAACATTTAATGCTTGATAATCAGTCACGTCACTTGATTTGGGATAAAACATGGTTAATTGGTTAACGTATAGGAGAAAATTAGTGGAATAAACAGCTGAAAGATCTGTAACGCCCCGAAAATTTTGAAGTCCACGTAAACCACATGCGCGCAATTATTAAATTCTTTTGTATTTTAATTAATTGTTTGAATTGCATTAATTAATTATGTGACTTGTATGCTTATATGATAAATGAGATTTTTATTGTCATCATGCATAAAATGATATTTTTAGGAATATTCAAGTGACGATCGAGGAACGGGGACCGATGGCTGAAAATGTAAAATGATTTTATTAAATGATTAATTTTAATTATTTAAAATGCGGTCGATGTTTTTAAGTAATTTTTGAAAGTATAGGGTTTGGAGATGATTTTATACGTCGGAACGTAATTTTTATCGTTATTGGTTTTTCAAATAAAATACGAGCTTTCGAGCAATCCGGCTATTAAAATCACATTTTTAATTAAAGAAAACTTTGTTATTATTTTATTTAAATCCTAAATAGACTAATGAGCCTAATTATTGGCTTATTAGGCCTAAAGTCTATATTAGGGATTAAACAAATATTTAATGTGTATTTTTGATATCAAACCCTATTCTAGCACAAAGAAAGAATCGGCCACCCTCTTTTATATTTTTAAAATTCTCTCAACACCACACACCACTCACGACACCTTGAGGGAAATTTTAGGAAGGTTTTTCGAAGGCATCAAGCCATGTGCAAGACGTCGTCGCGTCTCGTTCTTCGTCGTCAATGATTATTCGTGCGTTTAAAACGCAAAGGCACGCCATAAATCTCCTTTTCTCGTCTATCACATCATATTATTGTTGAAATTATATTTGAATGAAAGCATGGGGTTTTTATGAATATTTTCGCAACTATTCATATGCATGAGTTTAACTCTTGGTTGTTGATTCAAAAATCATGTTTAATTGGTATTAAGGGGCTGCCATGGTTAGGGTATGAACTAAGGGTGTTTTAAACAAATTTTAGAGTCCTATCACCCTCACCTTAAACACTAAAATCGCAGCAAACAAAGAACAAACAAAAGCTGGAACTCACGTGGGACAAGGGAAGAGGGCCGAGAGTGTCTTGCCTTCATGGGTTCTATTTCCTTGCATGGGGCTTGGGGCTTTGGCCAGGGCTGGCTTGGGGGTCAAGAAGGGTCAGGGGTTAGGGTCTGGTAGAGTCCTAGGGTGCCTGGGCTCGCGCTAAGATTGGTTGGAGAAGAGTCCTCACGAGAAGGAACTCTCCTCGCGCGAGAGAGCAGTTTTCTGGAGTTGCTGTAAAAAGGGGCTCGCGGCTCAGTTTGGGGGCGAGCTAGGTGGTCTGGGTGATGGCTTAGGATGGTCGAGTTAGGGGTATGAAGGTCTGGGTCCATGGGGGCGGCCTGGTCTGGCGAGGGCAGAGTGAACGTGAGGAAACCAGCAAAAACGCGCGCAGCTTGTCTTCGATGCTTGGGTCCAGGGCTGGGGCTGGTCTGGGCTAGGGCTGGGCATGGTCCAGGGTTGGTTAGGGTTGGTTGGGCTCGGTGGTGGCTCGACTGGAGGTGTCCTAGGTTGATTAGGAATCCTAAGGCTACAAGGAGACTCACGCATAGCACTTTCAGAATTTGGGTCAGGTTCCAGGTGGGTTTGAGCGAGCCAGGGCTAGGTTCAGGGGAATGGGCTTGCACAGTAGGGTCCCTAGATGGGTTGGCTAAGTTTTGGTTCAAGGTGGCTCGGGTAAATTAGGAGATGGCTCGGCGCGTTCGTCGAAGGGTCAAAAACGAAAATTAAAGAGGGAAAAATTGATCCATTGGTACACAGGTGTGGCTAATGACTTAGAAGGGTATAATAAATATTAAAAATGCTATGTTTAAAATTTGGGATCAAAATAACGAGTTTTGGATTTATTCGGAATTTAATCGCCGCACGAAACGTCAATTAACGAGTTAATTGAAAAGTATAGTTTTAAGCTTTATAAAATTATGAAAAATTAGGTTTAAGCATAAATAATTATTATAAGTCTAAGTTTTTAATTTGGGAATTTTATATTAAGGTTTGTTTTAATTCGGGATTAAAATGCATTAATACGTTATATTTAAAGATAAATTTAAAAGTTATCGAATTAAGTTAAATAAAAATATGAGAAAATTCTTGTAGGCTTAAATAATTATTTGGGATTTTTTAGAGTCATTAAATCAAGAAAAAAGTCGAATTTGTAAATTGTTGAGTCTAGGGGTAAAACGGTCTTTTTACACCGGGAAATTAGTAAAGGTCATGGCAGTGCCCGAAATGTTGTTTTCATGTTATTTATGCTATTTTTAAATGTTTATGAATTTCTCATGATTTAATTATGATTTTTAAATGTCTAAGGAATTTTCATGATTTAAGAAGACATTTAAAATACATATTGCATGCTTGGTTTTGAAAAGGAAAAACGTAAACATTATTCATGATTTTTCTAAGTGATGCGAATGAATAATGTTGAAGGATGTGAAGTTATTGTGACTAATTCGTTAA
Organism: Primulina eburnea; assembly: GCF_022965805.1. Classification (NCBI taxonomy): domain Eukaryota; kingdom Viridiplantae; phylum Streptophyta; class Magnoliopsida; order Lamiales; family Gesneriaceae; genus Primulina; species Primulina eburnea. Next base: position 10,892,429 of record NC_133116.1, read on the forward strand.
TGTGGTTACGTCGTGAGGGTTATGGTCCTAGTGGGAGCCCGACGATCGTGTTTCTATCATTGCGAATTTATGGTAACGGTTTCAAGGTAACGGTAAGAATGGGAATGACGTGAGAGGAAAAGGCCCCAGAGAGAACCCATGTATGGGAAAAGGCCCCCGAGGGAGCCCCGACGATCGTATTCCTATTCGATCATGATAGGCCAAGGCTCAGTTGACCGGTGAGAGTGTCGTTGATGTCCCCGCCGCCCAGTACTGAGGTTTCACGTAGATGGATCCATCGTTCATGTCATGTCATGTCAGGAAAGTCACAATTAACGATCTGAATTCAACAAAGGAAAACGATAATGCTCATGATCATGTTCAAGGTTTTATGTCATGTCATGTTAAGGAAAAATAAATCATGTTTGCATGTCATGAAATGTTATTTTACTTAAAAGTATTTTCACTATTGCATATGGTTGTATACCTATTACTCGTTATCAAGATTATGGTGTGTTGAGTCTTAGACTCACTAGGTGTGATGGATTCAGGTGGGGTTCTAGACGGATGATACTACTGGACTGAAGGTGCACACAACCCGAGGACCGGCGTGTCATTTCCGCATTATGCTTTATGTTTTAAGTTAAAGATATTAAGACTATTTATTTATTCTTTGAGAGTTTTTGAGAGGCTTAGTATGGGCTATACCTTTTCAAACTTATTGCTTTTTAGGTTTGGTAAACATGCGACGATTTTATTTTTACGTCTATTGCACTCGAATTTTTAAATACTAGTTGATCGAGGTTTTATTTTAAAGAGGGCAAAATATTTTATGAAAATAATTTCATGTGCAATTGAGATGGCCGAAATGTATTTATAAAAAAAAAATTTCTAGTACTTTTAAAGCAATAAAAAGGGCAGAAGTTTCAAGATCAGTTGTAAAACTGAGTCCTTTTCAGTTGGAGATCTACTAATTTTTGTCTTCTCAGTTACCCTCTTAAAACCAATATTCCCCCTAAATAAATGGAAATAAAGATATGAGAACTTAAGCATTGTATAATGACGATTAAATTAATCTCAGTCTTAGTAAGTTAGACATCTGATGAAACGTCGTCGTCCTTTCAGCTTCCTGACCCTGGTCTATAAATAGAGGCATCTTGGTTAGTTTTAAACATATCAAACAAAAAGAAATACTCAACAGATAGTATGGCTGGTGCAGGTAGCTCAAGGACTCCAGATATGACCGATGCTTTCATGGAGGCGGCCGTGGAAAGTAGGAAGGCTTCCATTGAAGAGGAAGTCTTCCAGAAGGTTCTCCGAATGTGGGAGGATCTTCAAGAATTCCATTTTTTGTACGAGTGTGGAGAAGCGAACACTCCTCGACTGCTGGCCAAGCCGGAGAAGTATCGGGATCGAGTGAACGTTTCCAAGACTGAGACCCTCTTTGAAGATGGCTATATCTACGAGCTGATGCTCTACAAAGAGAGGGAGACTCTGAAGAACATCACCGACGCTAATAGCTTCTCCAAGACGTCCACTGGAGAAATAAAGCGTTGGATGACCCTGTGGATGTCCCATGTAGAGGAGGAGTACTTTGATGGAATTCGCCGCAATTTATTTTAAAGAAATAAAAAGCTTGTTTCGGTTTATCTTTGTCTCATTTCTTTCTGCAATGGTTAACTTTATCAGTTAAAAAAAAATTAAGTGACAAACTAAGTCATAATAGCTGACAAATATCAAGCTGACAGACTTGATAAATGAAAAAAGCTAATTAACGGCTGATAAATAAGCATTAAAACTAATTAGGATAAATCAATTAAACCAAGTATGTTACGAAAATGAGAAAACTTAGTCTCGGGTAAAGGTTTGGTGAAGATATCAGCTGCTTGCTGCTCAGTTGAAACGTATTCCAGTCTGATTTCCTTATTCAAGGCATGATCTCTAATGAAGTGATATCTGAAATCTATGTGATTTGTCCCCGAGTGAAGAACTGAGTTGTAGGTGATAGCAATTGTACTTGTATTATCACAGAATATGGGTGATTCTTTAGCATCAACTCCATAATCTCTTATTTGTTGCTGAACCCAGAGCAGTTGAGCACAGCAGCTTCTAGCAGCAAGGTATTCTACTTCAGTTGTGGAAGTTGCTATGGATGTTTGCTTCTTTCTGAACCAAGAGATCAGTCTGTCTTCTAGAAACTGACATGATCCACTTGTACTTTTACGATCAAGCTTACATCCTGCATAATCTGCATCTGAATATCCAACTAAATTGAAAGATGAGTCTTTAGAATACCATAACCCAACATTTTGTGTGCCCTTAAGATTCAGAATATGCTTGGCAGCTGTAAAATGTGATTGCATAGGATTTGCCTGAAATCTAGCACACATACATACAGCAAATACAATATCAGGACGACTAGCAGTTAGGTACAATAATGAACCTATTAAACCTCTGTAGAGTGTCGTCTCAACTGATAGTGTCTAGTTTAACTGATGATCTCATGGGAGTACTTGCAGCTGAACACGATTCCATGCCAAATTTCTTCAGCAACTCCTTCGTGTATTTGGTTTGACTAATAAAAGTGCCTGACTCCAGTTGCTTCACTTGGTATCCAAGAAAGAATGTCAGTTCACCCATCATGCTCATTTCAAACTTATCCTGCATTAACTTGGAAAATTTCTCGCATAATTTGGGGTTAGTTGACCCAAATATAATGTCGTCAACATAAATTTGAACAAGTAAAATATGATCATTCTTGGACAATTTGAACAAGGTCTTATCAACAGATCCAACATAAAAATCGTGATTAGTTAGAAATTTTGAAAGAGTTTCATGCCAAGCTCTTGGAGCTTGCTTAAGACCATATAAGGTTGTGGGAACCCGGGCTCTAACTCAATTCTTTTTGAGATTAATTGGATCTTTGCTAGAAAATGTGGGTCAAAATTTTGCTTTTAACATAAAAATAAATGTATATAAATCATACCCAAGATTATCTCTATTTTATTTCATTAAACATAAATACATGTCTTGATCTATTACATTCATACAAACTAGTGTTTTATACAAACTACAGATCACGTGTAAAATCACTAGTAATCTTCTACTGCCCGAAATCAACACACTATCCAATCTCTCATCCTCGTCTCGACCCTGATCCTGTTCCACCTGTTGTCATGCACACATACAGACACAACAACAGCCGGAAACTCCGGTGAGAACAAATCCCAGTATAAACAATGTATCATGCATATCATGTCAACATATACAATTTATAAATCATAATTCAAAAACAAGTATCCAATATAGAACATAGAACAAAATAATGCTTTAAATCAACTCTTGAACTTTCAATCTTTGACTCGACTCATATCTAAATCTAGGGATCCCGGTGTGAATAAGACGTAACAATCTCCTACCTACTCTCCCAATCGGGGTGGCAGTACGTCTTATTCCTAGACTTTGGTCCTGTCTGTATCGAATATCTACAATCGGAGTCGATCTTCTCCTATGCCTCTATACCACCGAACGTCTAGAAACTTGGCATATCTGCCAATGACTCTCCTATCTCAATGCTTGTATATAAATCAATAGACAAAGCATAAGTATATCAAAATATATACAATCTAGTATGTGATTTTGGGAAACTCAAATCGAATATAATTCGAGTTATATCTCCCAATCAAACATTGAATTATACCTTTCGTTATTCACTCTTTGTCGAGGTCGAAGTCTCGATGGCAAAGTTTGTCGAGATCAATCTGAAATGACAATTCAAGATGCATTCTATCAATCTTCAACTCAAATCAATACATGTACTTATCAATATCCTATCTCGGTACATTTCGACGGCATAACGGCATCATATCGGTATGCCGGTAATACAAATCACATATGACCAATCTCAACAACTCAAATATTCATCTATATACAATCTCAACAAGTCATAATACTCAAGAATACAATGTACTATGCTGAAATTTGCATCATCTCAACTCAATACATGCTGGAAAATCATAACAATCACATATGGTATCATTGCTTCAATCCGGTTTCGATTATACGATTTCCAACATGTCAAGTATACATCATAACCATCATATCATAATTTCCCTAACATCTAAACTTCCATTCAGGCAGGAAATAAACAAGACTTACGTCCTTACGAAGCTATCGCAGAGAGGAGCACAAATCTGAACTCGGAATTAAATTCGGGTGGTCGGATCTTGCACAAGTCAATTGCTAAGAAAAGATGAAGCTTGGAGGAATTCTGAAGTGCTATCTCGTTCTTGCTGCTGAAATAGTGAGGGAAATGAAGACAACACATTATATTGCATGGCTAAGGGCAAGTGTCTTATTCTTTAATCTGCACGTCGCACCGCGGGTGCGATAGCTCTCTGACCGCGGGTGCGCTAAGCGTACGGGATCACATCCAAATTCCAGAATACACGATCACGGGTGCGCTATGTCTTGTACCGCGGGTGCGCTGACTCTACTGTAGCAACACCGCGGGTGCGGTAGCTTTTCTGGCGCGGGTGCACTGGCCTCCTGTAGTCAACCATATACCCTACTGCCCTACCACCACGGGTGCTGTAGAAATGCAGGCGCGGGTGCGGTATGTCTTCAATGCCACACTTCATAATTTCATTTTACCAACCTACAATCTCGGGCATTACAAAGGCTTTGTTCAAATGGTATACATGATCAGAAAGGTGATGATTAATAAAACCTGGTGGTTGTTCAACATATACTTCTTCCTGCAACTGACCATTCAGGAATGCACTTTTTACATCCTTTTGGTAGACTTTGAAGTTCTTGAATGTTGCATAGGCAAGGAATATTCTGATTGTGTCCAGTCTTGCAACTGGTGCATATGTCTCATCATAATCAATTCCTTCTTCCTGCCTGTATCCTTGTGCAACTAGCCTTTCTTTGTTGCGCACAATTGAACCATCTTCGTTCAGTTTGTTCCTGTACAGCCATTTTGTACCTATCACAGTTTTTGAAATTGGTCTTGGAACTAAGTTCCAGACATTGTTATTGGTAAACTGGTTTAGCTCTTCATGCATTGCATTAATCCAATTTGGATCAGCAAGAGCTTCATCAGTTTTCTTTGGTTCCAATTGTGATACAAAGGCTGAATGAATAAATAGATTGAGCATCTGATTTCTAGTTCTCACTGGATCAGATGGGTTACCTTCACCAATTCTAGAGGATGTGACTTTTTCCATCTAAATTCAGTGTTTGTTGCTTCTGTATCAGCAACTTCTTCTGTAGGCAACTGAATGTTTTCAATTTCAGTTGGAGTTGTTTCAGTTGGTAGCTGAATGTAATTTGTTTGCTCTATCAACTGATCATTAGGAACAGCTTCAGGTTCAGCTGGTTGATCTAACACTTCTGGTTCTGGTGTTTGGATGTTGTTTTGATTGATATGATTTTCTTCTTCATCATCATCCTCCAAACTGATATCTGTAAATCTATCAAATAGCTCAACTTGATCAGTTGGCTTAGTAGTTAGTGCAGATTCATAAAAAACAACATGAATAGATTCCTCAACATTCAAAGTATTTTTGTTGAAGACTCTATAAGCTTTACTCACTGAAGAATAACCAAGAAATATTCCTTCTGCAGATTTAGCATCAAAAGCTTTTAAATGATTTTTACCATTGTCAAGTATAAAACATCTGCAGCCGAATATTTTGAAATAGGCAACAACACTTTTTCGTCCGTGCCAGATCTCATAAGGTGTTTTCAAATGATTTTTATTAATCATTGATCTGTTCTGAGTGTAACATGTAGTGTTCACTACCTCTGCCCAAAACCTTTTAGAAATACCAGAATCAGCAAGCATTATTCTAGCAGCTTCTTTAAGGGTCCGATTTCTCCTTTCAGCTACGCCATTTTGCTGAGGAGTTCTAGCTGCTGAGAGCTCATGCTTGATTCCAGCATTTTCTAAAAAGTTTGAAAGAATTTGATTGATAAATTCAGTTCCACGATCGGATCTGATTCTATCAATTCCAACTGATATTTCATTTAGTATTCTCTTGAAAATTTTGATCAGTTGTGCAGCAGTTTGGACCTTGGATTTGAGAAAAATAACCCAAGTAAATCTCGAAAAATCAACCACAACAACCAAGGTGTATTTCATTCCTCCTAAGCTCATGACTGGTATTGGACCAAACAGATCCATATGTAACAGCTCTAAGCATCAGGAAGAAGATTTACGACCCTTGTTTTTAAAAGAAGATTTGATTTGCTTACCAAACTGACATGCTGAACAAATTTTGTCTTTGGTAAAATCCATTTTGGGCAAACCAGTAACAAGATCATGGTTACTCAGATATGCAATAGATTTAAAATTTAGATGGTTTAATCTCTTATGCCACAACCAGTTCTTAGAAGATTTTGAAGCAATAAAACAAACTGGTGCATAAGGTTGATCATTCCAACCGACTTTGTAAGTGTTTCCACATCCTTTGCAGTTAGGATGATCTCATCAGTTGAGCCTTTGACTCAACAAGAATGTTTGTCAAATTGAACTGAGAATCTATTATCGCATAACTGACTGATGCTGATCAGATTATAATTTATATTATCTACTAACAGAACATCATTGATGATAAAGTTACCATGGATAAGCTTACCATTACCCACAGTTTTACCTTTGGAATTGTCTCCAAAACAGATGTTTGGTCCATTGTACTTGATCAGTTGGGTTAATAAGTTTGCATCACCTGTCATATACCGTTAGCGTCCACTATCTAGATACTAGATTGATTCCATGTTTGTACCTTTTACCTGCACTCACACACAATATATAACTTTGATACCCATATCTATTTGGGTCCTAACAGATTAGTCCCTTGGGAACCCAGACCTGGATTAGTATAACTGAGTGTCCAGTTACTGTGTTCCAAATGTTCTTTCTCGATTTGTGTGTGTTCTGTGTATAGTATGCAGGTGAAACAACATGTGATTTTGCTTTGTTCGACTGATTGTTCAGCCTATATCTTTTCTGAACAGGCTTTGTGTTATAGTAGTTGGAGTAGCCATTTGAATAATTTTTGGTAAATCTTTTTGATGACTGACCACGTGTGTCAGTTGAAATTTTTGGGCCATAACCAATACCATATCTATTAGCCTTGTTCTTACTTTCAGTAGGCTGTTCAACCGGTTTACTTGGCTGAAATTGTTCTTGTAACATAACTGATTTGACAAAGTGAATATATTTTCCTTTGTCCATATTCAGTTTTGGTTGAGTATCTTCGGAAGGCATTTCATCTTGACTGCTGAATCCTAAACCAGTTTTGTCAGTAACTGATTTCTGTGAGTTCTGTATATCAGTCAATGCGACATATGATTTGTTCAAACCTTAATAAGCTCAGTGTGCTTTGAATTCTCAAGCATCAACTTTTGAATCATTAATTGATTCCTGCTTCTTTCAGCATTGAGCTCAGTAATCTCCTTTCTTAGACTCAACATATCAACTGATTCATCAGTTTTTGTTTTATCGTCTATGGGATCATTTTCTTTGCTCTGGCTTTTTCAAAAGATAAAGCAAGCTTTTGATACTCACTAACCATGTCATGAAGAGTCGAAATAAGTTCTTCTCTTGTGAAATCAGTTGAGCTAAAGTCAAATACCTGTTGACTACTTTACTCAACTTCTGTGTCATTTGCCATGAGACATTTCACTTCCTCCTTTCCATTACTGGAGCTGCATGAGGTTTCTGGTTCTGACTCATCACTGTCAGTTTCTGCCCATTTAGATTTGCTATCTTCAGCTAGGAGTACTTCCTGCTTCTTTCTAGAATATTTAATGTAATCCTTTGATCGTCTCTTGTGCTCATAAGACTTTTTCTTTCTTTGAAACGAGCCTTGACTGTCCTTCTTTGGTTTGGGACAGTCAGCAATAAAATGATCTGGTTTGCTACAGTTGTAGCAAACATTTGATTCTTCTTTGGAGTTGTTTCTTGGATAATGCTTCTGGAAGTTTCCTTGATTCTTCCTCATAAATCTTCCAAATTTATTAATGAACAATGACATAGCATCATTGCTCAGTTGATCAACAGATTTCTCGACTGAACCAGTTGGTTCAGTTCTGACAGCAGCTAGGGCAGTAGTGACTGCTGGATTTAAGTTTCTCCTTCTCTGGTTTGAAGCTCAAATTCATAAGCTTTACTCACTGATGAATAACCAAGAAATATTCCTTCTGCAGATTTAGCATCAAAAGCTTTTAAATGATTTTTACCATTGTCAAGTATAAAACATCTGCAGCCGAATATTTTGAAATAGGCAACCACACTTTTTCGTCTGTGCCAGATCTCATAAGGTGTTTTCAAATGATTCTTATTAATCATTGATCTGTTCTGAGTGTAACATGCAGTGTTCATTGTCTCTGCCCAAAACCTTTGAGAAATACCAGAATCAGCAAGCATTGTTCTAGCAGCTTCTTTAAACCGATTTCTCCTTTCAGCTACACCATTTCGCTGAGGAGTTCTAGCTGCTGAGAGCTCATGCTTGATTCCAGCATTTTCTAAAAAGTTTGAAAGAATTTGATTGATGAATTCAGTTCCACAATCGGATCTAATTCTATAAATTCCAACTGATTTTTCATTTAGTATTCTCTTGAAAAGCTTGATCAGTTGTGCAACAGTTTGGTCCTTGTATTTGAGAAAAATAACCCAAGTAAATCTCGAAAAATCATCCATAACCACCAAGGTATATTTCATTCCTCCTAAGCTCTTGACTGGTATTGGACCAAACAGATCCATATGTAAAAGCTCTAAGCATCGAGAAGAAGATTTACGACCCTTGTTCTTAAAAGAAGATTTGATTTGCTAACCAAACTGACATGCTGAACAAATTTTTTCTTTGGTAAAATCCATTTTGGGCAAACCAATAACAAGATCATGGTTACTCAGATATGAAATAGATTTAAAATTTAGGTGGTTTAATCTCTTATGCCATAACCAGTTCTTAGAAGATTTTGAAGCAATAAAACAAACTGGTGCATAAGGTTGATCATTCCAACCGACTTTTAAGTGTTTCCACATCGTTTGCCAGTTAGGATGATCTCATCAGTTGAGCCTTTGACTCAACAAGAATGTTTGTCAAATTGAACTAAGAATCCATTATCGCATAACTGACTGATGCTGATCAGATTATACTTCAGATTCTCTACTAACAGAACATCATTGATGATAAAGTTACCATGGATAAGCTTACCATTACCCACAGTTTTACCTTTGGAATTGTCTCCAAAACTGATGTTTGGTCCACTGTACTTAATCAGTTGGGTTAATAAGTTTGCATCTCCTGTCATATGTCGTTAGCATCCACTATCTAGATACCAGATTGATTCCATGTTTGTACCTGTTACCTGCACTCACACACAATATATAACTTTGGTACCCATATCTATTTGGGTCCTAAACAGATTAGTCCCTTAGGAACCCAGACCTGGATTAGTCTAACTGACTGTCCAGTTACTGTGTTACAAATGGTCTTTCTCGATTTGTGTGTGTTCTGTGTATAGTATCAGGTGAAACAACAAGTGATTTTGCTTTGTTCGACTGATTGTTCAGCCGATATCTTTTCTGAACAGGCTTTGTGTTATAGTAGTTGGAGTAGCCATTTGAATAATTTTTGGTAAATCTTTTTGATGACTGACCACGTGTGCCAGTTGAAATTTTTGGGCCATAACCAATACCATATCTATTAGCCTTGTTCTTACTTTCAGTAAGTTGTTCAACCAGTTTACTTGGCTGAAATTGTCCTTGTACCATAACTGATTTGACAAAGTGAAAATATTTTCCTTTGTCCATATTCAGTTTTGGTTGAGTATCTTCGTAAGGAATTTCATCTTGACTGCTGAATCCTAAACCAGTTTTGTCAGTAACTTATTTCTGTGAGTTCTGTATATCAGTCAACGCGACATATGATTTGTTCCAAGCCTGAATTAGCTCAGTGTGCTTTGAATTCTCAAGTATCAACTGTTGAATTATTAATTGATTCCTGCTTCTTTCAATATTGAGCTCAGCAATCTCCCTTCTTAGACTCAACATATCAACTGATTCATCAGTTTTTGTTTTATCGTCTATGGGATCAGTTTGCTTTGCTCTGCTTTTTCAAAAGATAAAGCAAGATTTTGATACTCACTAACCATGTCATGAAGAGTCGAAATAAGTTCTTCTCTTGTGAAATCAGTTGAGCTAAAGTCAAATACTTGTTGACTACTTGGCTCCACTTCTGTGTCATTTGCCATGAGACAATTCACTTCCTCCTCTCCATCACTGGAGCTGCATGAGGTTTCTGTTCTGACTCCTCACTGTCAGTTTCTTCCCATTTAGATTTGCTATCTTCAGCTAGGAGTACTTCATGCTTCTTTCTACAATATTTCTTGTCATCCTTGGATCGTCTCTTGTTCTCATAAGACTTTTTCTTTCTTTCAATCGATCCTTGACTGTCCTTCTTGGGTTTGGGACAGTCAGCAATAAAATGACCTGGTTTGCCACAGTTAAAGCAAGCATTTGATTCTTCTTTGGAGTTGTTTCTTGGATAATGCTTCTGGAAGTTTCCTTGATTCTTTCTCATAAATCTTCCAAATTTTTTGATGAACAATGACATAGCATCATTTCTGAGTTGATCAACAGATTTCTCGACTGAACCAGTTGGTTCAGTTCTGACAGCAGCTAGGCCAGTAGTGACTGCTGGATTTAAGTTTCTCCTTCTCTGGTTTGAAGCTCAAATTCATAAGCCTTCAGATCAGCAAATAGATCATGAAGCTCAATCTTGTTTAGATCCTTTGATTCTCTCATTGCCATTGTCTTAACATCCCATTCTTTGGGAAGACCTCTGATAACTTTGAGTGCGACTTCTTTGTTAGTATGCACTTTTCCAAGTGCATTCAGCTCATTGATGATGCAGCTGACTTTTTCATCGTATTCAAGCATTGATTCTCCAACTTTCATTTTGATGTTATCAAACTTCTGAACAGCAACAGACAGTTTGTTCTCTTTGGTTTGTTCGTTTCCTTCACAAAGCTGGATCAGCTTTTCCCAAATCTCTTTACCTGTTTTGCACATTTTGATTTTACTGAACGTTACTTTGTCCAGCGTTTTAAACAATATGTCCTTTGCCACATTGTCTAGATTTGTGTTACGCCTTAAACGCATACAAATCTCGAGGATGAGATTAATGTTTTTAATGCTGTAACATATCCCAAAGTTTTTGTTTTGATGATACCAAAACTTGGATTAAAAATGTACTAATGTTTTATATTGAGGCATGCAGGAAATTAAGAACAGGTTACGTTCGGAAGATCCGACATTCGGTTCGGACGGTCCGAAATTGTGCAATTCAGAAGCAAAATAGAAGCTGTTCGGAAGCTGCGAGGAGAGCGTTCGGACGTTCCGAAGACGTGATCGGACGTTCCGAACACAAGCAATCAAATCACTTCAATGCGGAGACAAATTGATATGACTGATTGATCGAGTAAGATTTCGGACGCTACGAAGGACATTTCGGACGCTACGAAGTGTTGAAGATTTCAAATCTCCGGAAACGCGGGAATGTTCGGACGGTACGAACTGGAGTTCGGACCTTCCGAAGCTGTGCATAGACGGTCTGAAAGAACTGTTCGGAAGAAACGAAGCTGGATCGGTCCCTCCGAAGCATATGTTCGGACCCTACGAAGTCAAGAACGGACGATCCGAAGTCATCCCAAAATTACGGAAATTGATTTCAATCACATCGGACGTTCCGAAGCATAAACAGAAGATCCGAACCTTGGCGTCCAAGACTAGTATAAATAGGCCTTTGAGGATGCATTTTCAATCAATCCCACTCCACTCTCTTGTCTCTTACAAAGCTTTCTACTATCTCTTGTGTGCGTTGATTAAAAGAGTTGTAATATCAAAAGAGTTGTAGAAAAAGAGTGAAAGTAATACTCTCGAGTGGGTTGTAAAGTTCGTGGCTATCCTTGGAGCCCTCAAGGCCAAGTAGACGCATCGAGGCGTGGTTGTAAAAGCTAGCTTGGAGCTCCTAAAGCCAAGTCGATATAGTGATACCTCGATCCTCATCGAGAAGGGGAGACGTAGACGATTCTTCGTCGAACTTCCATAAACATCTCTATCCCTCTTTACTTTACGCATTTACTTTACTACGCATTTATTTTACGCACTTACTTTACGCATTCATTTTATTTGTGATTGTCCCTCAAGTCTTCCGCTTGCAATTTTTGCAAACTCGTTTTAAAAACGCTAAAGGGCCTAAAAGAACCTATTCACCCCCCCTTTAGGTTCTTCAAGTGGTATCAGAGCAAGGTTTTTCAAAATCTTTTAAAATGGCCAATCTAGCAAGCGAGTATGCCCAAGGACAATCCACAAATCGTCCCCCTCTTTTCAATGGTACTAATTACGGATATTGGAAAAATAGAATATCTCTATACATCCAATCCGTCGATTACGACCTTTGGAAAATAACGGTGAAAGGTCCCTATATCCCCATGAAAACGGTGGATAATAAGGAAATTCCTAAGGGAATGGATGACTTCACCAAGGACGATATGAAACTTATCTCTCAAAATGCTAAAGCTATGAATATTCTTCATTGTTCTCTAGATATGAATGAATACAACCGAATCTCGGCTTGTACCTCCGCCAAAGAGATTTGGGACAAATTGGAGATTTGCCACGAGGGAACCAATCAAGTCAAAGAAACGAAGATAGACCTTCTCCAACTCAAGTACGAGACCTTTGAGATGGAACCCAAGGAGGATATCGACACCATGTTCCGGCGGCTCACCCAAATCATCAATGAGCTTGCCCAACTTGGTGAGAACTACCCAACTAAACAAGTGTGGAGGAGAGCCCTTCGAGCATTACCGGCGGAATGGGATGCAAAGCGCACGGCTATCATTGAATCCAACAAGGGAGATGCGGCATCCTACGACCTTGATCAACTTCATGGGACCCTAAAGACCCATGAACTTGAAGTATCTACCCGGAAGGAGACAAAGAAAGATGACGATAAAGTAAAGGCGAAAGGGATCGCCTTGACCAGTCAACTTGAAGATAGCGACGATGAAGAAATGGCACTCCTCACTAGAAAGTTCAAAAGATTCATGCGGAGTTCCAACTTCAACAAGAAAGACAAAAAGTTTGAGAAGGAAGTGACCTGCTACAACTGTCAACAAAAGGGTCACTATGCAAACGAGTGTCCCTCCAAGAAGAAGGCCAGCAAAGACAAGAAAAAGGCCCTTCTAGCCACGTGGAGCGACAGCGACAACGAAGAGGAGTCTACCCTATGCTTCATGGCGAAGGAAGATCATCTGACCGACTCGGATGACGACGAGGTACCCTCTTACGATGAATTACTCTCCGCTTACACTAGTATGTACAATAAGGCTAAGTCACTTAGAAATGAGAATAAGCAACTTAAAACTGAACTAGAAGCTAGGATGCATGACAACACTAAGCTCAAGACAAACCTAAGAGACTTAGAGAAAGCCTTCAACAAGTTCAATGTGAGTAGCGGTAAACTAGAAAACCTCTTGAGCATGCAAAGGTGTAACTTCGACAAAGGAGGTCTAGGATATGAAAAGAAATCAGTCAACTTCGCTAGTCTTATCGCAAAGGCAAAACCAAGAACACCACCAACATGCACTTACTGTTGTAAGATAGGCCACATAAGACCTAAATGCAAGAAACTTAGACACCAACACAACAAGAATAGTTATTGGAAATGGATCCCCAAATCCCCAACTACTACTAACCCCAAAGGACCCAAAGAAACGGGTACCAACTATCAAACTGTATCTCAACCTTGTAGGGACAAAGGGGAGACAAGTCATCGAGCACTTGGTATCTTGACAGTGGATGCTCTCGACACATGACGGGAGAAAAGAAGCTGCTACAATCCATTCGACCAAAAGAAAAGGGATCGGTGACCTTCGGAGACAACAGCAAAGGGATCATAGAAGGCATCGGCTCAATCGGTATATCTAACTCTACTATTATTGATGATGTACTTCTTGTGAAAGGGCTTAAACATAACCTCCTAAGCATTAGTCAATTGTGCGATAGGGGTTATGAAGTCAAATTCACACCACACGATTGCACTGTATCACTCACAACTGACAAAACCATTAGTTTCAAAGGTTATAGAAGTGAAAATGTTTACAAGGTCGATTTAAAGATTTCATCTTTTTCAAAAATAAAAAGCCTTGTAACATTAAATGTTGATGACAACATTCTTTGGCATAGACGACTTGGTCATGTTGGGATGAGCACCATAGAAAAACTTTTAAAACTTGACCTAGTTTCCGGAATGCCAAAGCTGAATTTAAAATTAGATTCTTTTTGTGATGCTTGTCAACTTGGTAAACACACAAAGGAATCTTTTAAAAATAAAAATTTTGTATCCACTTCTATGCCCCTTGAATTACTTCACCTAGATTTATGTGGTCCCTCGAGGACAACTAGTCTAGGAGGAAAATCTTATGCTTTTGTCATTGTAGATGATTTTTCACGTTTTACTTGGACATTGTTTTTAGCCCACAAAAATGATGCCTTTGATCATTTCAAAATTTTTGTCAAAAAGGTTGAAAATGAGAAAAATCTTTTGATCAAACAAATCCGTAGTGACCACGGAACGGAATTTCAAAATGAAAATTTTTCAATTTTTTGTCAAAGCAAAGGCATTGGTCACAACTTTTCTTGTCCTAGAACTCCTCAACAAAACGGTGTCGTTGAGAGGAAGAATAGGACCCTAGTAGAGATTGCAAGGACCATGCTATGTGAGCATTCTCTACCAAAATATTTTTGGGCTGAAGCAATGAGTTCTGCTTGTTACATCATCAATCGCGTATCAATAAGGCCAATTCTCAAGAAAACTCCATACGAACTATGGAGAGGGAGAAAGCCTAACATTTCTTACTTCCGCGCTTTTGGATCAAAATGCTTCATCCACAACAATGGTAAGGACAACCTGGGTAAGTTCGATGCTAAATCGGACAAAGGTATCTTTCTTGGTTACTCTACTTCTAGCAAAGCATATAGAGTCTTTAATAAACGTACTTTACTAGTTGAAGAATCTATTCATGTCATATTTGATGAAACTAACCCTTGCTTGCCTAGAACTGTTGTTTCTGATGATGATGATATAGATATCCTTGGCGAAAAGTTGGAGTCCACAAGCCTAGATGATGTTCCTAAAGATCAAGAGGACGCACCTCTTCCGAAGGAGTGGACTACACACAAGGATCATCCCATGGACCTCATCATTGGTAGCCCATCGAAGGGAGTATCTACTCGCTCTTCTAATATGTGCAATTATCTTGCTTTTCTTTCTCACATAGAGCCTAAGAACATAGAAGAAGCTTTACTTGATGATTCTTGGATTATTGCTATGCAAGATGAACTAAATGAATTTAGAAGGAATAAAGTTTGGAATCTTGTACCTAGACCCACTGATAGACCTGTCATAGGAACTAAATGGGTATTTAGGAACAAGTTAGATGAGCATGGTACAATCACTAGAAATAAAGCTAGGCTAGTAGCTAAAGGATATAGTCAAGAAGAGGGAATTGATTATGATGAGACTTATGCCCCTGTTGCTAGACTAGAATCCATTCGCATGCTACTTGCTTTTGCTTGCTCTAGAGACTTTAAATTGTTTCAAATGGATGTTAAAAGTGCTTTTCTTAATGGTGATTTGAAAGAAGAAGTGTATGTTGAGCAACCTATTGGTTTTGAAGATGTGCACTTATCTGATTATGTGTATAAACTTGATAAGGCTTTGTATGGTTTGAAACAAGCTCCTAGAGCTTGGTATGAGAAATTATCTACCTTTTTGCTGTCTAATGGTTTTTGTAGGGGTAAAGTTGATATTACCTTATTTACCTTGACTAAAAATAATGATTTGCTGATAGTACAAATATATGTAGATGATATTATTTTTGGTGCTACTAATGAACACTTGTGTAGAGATTTTTCTAAGCTTATGCAGGATCACTTTGAGATGAGCATGATGGGCGAACTCAACTACTTCCTTGGTCTCCAAATCAAGCAATGCAAGGATGGTTTCTTTGTCAACCAAGGGAAGTACATCAAGGAGATGCTAAAAAAGTTTGGGATGGAGTCTTCCAAAGCCTCATCCACACCTATGAGCACGACAGTCAGACTCGACAAAGATGAGGGAGGTAAACCTGTTGACCAAAAGTTATTTCGTAGCATGATTGGCTCCCTACTCTATGCGACTGCTAGTAGACCTGACATTATGTTTAGTGTTTGCTTGTGTGCACGATTTCAATCATGTCCAAAGGAATCACACTTATTCGCCTTAAAACGCATTTTCAAATATCTTTCAAATACTCCAAATCTCGGATTATGGTATTCTAAGAACTCATTTTTCGATTTAAAAGCTTACTGTGATGCCGACTTTGGAGGATATAAGGTGGATAGAAAGAGCACTAGTGGAACTTGTTTCTTTTTGGGAAATTGCTTGGTGTCATGGTTTTCTAAAAAGCAAAACTGTGTTGCACTTTCAACGACCGAGGCCGAGTATATGGCTGCCGGTAGTTGTTGTGCACAAATTCTTTGGATGAAGTATCAATTACTCGACTATGGTGTTACTTTTTCAAAAATTCCAATCTTTTGTGATAATACAAGCACCATATGTCTAACAAAGAATCCAGTTCAACATTCTCGTACTAAACATATTGACATTCGACATCATTTCATTCGTGATCACATTGAGCAAAATGATGTTGAACTTCACTATGTTGACACCAAGAATCAAATTGCTGATATTTTTACAAAACCACTAGATGAATCTACTTTTACTCGTTTGCGTGGTGAACTTGGCATGATTGAGTTGTAAACACTAGTCGAATACTCTCGTACATATTTGTTAAATTGAGGGGGAGTATTATTAATGTGAGCATTATAATGTCGGATAATACAAATTAATTGTATTTATCCATAATTATGGCTCAACATTCATTTATGTGCTAAATATTTTAAATTTTAGGTGTTCCTCATCTTGGCTACTTCGGAATCACCGCTCCTATTCGGATGCTCCGTTTCACCTCGGATCCACCGAACGTGTTCGGATCGTCCGAACCTGACCATAGGTTCCAGAACCTCCGATTCCCTCTTCGGACCATCCGAACAAACATCGGATCGTCCGAACTCCTTCCGATGTCATTTAATGTTCGCGCCTTCCCATGCCTGATTGTCAGACTTCGGACCCTCCGTTTACGCTTCGTAGCCTCCGTTCTATGATCGGATTGTCCGATTACGAATCGGATCGTCCGAACTGACTGCCAGATAACCGTTCCGTTCAAATTCCGGACCTTCCGAACTCATGTTCAGGACCGTCCGAACATGGCCTATAAATAGGCGTTCGGATCCTCTGATTTATTTGCTCATTCACTCCTTCTTTCTTTCCCCACACAAAACACTCACTACTCACTATGCCTCCGCGCCGTAACGCAGCTGGCCGAAATGTTCGCCCTCGTCACGGTGCCTTTCATCATGATCTTACCCAACCACCCAATCCTCGTCCTACCCCACCTGAATTCGAAACCCGTAACATTCTGCCTGGTCGTACCCTTCACACCGATTATCTTCGTGCAAATTTCTTTACGTTGATTACTCTTATTGAGTCTCAACGTTGGGGAAACTTCTTTCTACCTTCCGTACCCGATCTCATCTACCCCTCTCTCATACATCAGTTCTATGCGAACTTTTCCCTAGTTCTTGGTGGTGATGACACTCGTGTTGTTACCATTGTTCAGGGTCGGTTCATTTCTTTTTCTACCGCCGACCTCTCCACTTGGTTCGATCTTCCTCGAGACGGACCGAGTGAGTTCTTTTCTCAGTCTTGGACTGAGAATGACCCCACTTTTGATCGAGTCACTGCCTTGACCACCATCTTCGGTCGTCCGCCTACTCCTGCCGATGACCGTCCTCATGCGAAGGATCTTCCTCCTCAGCTTCAGCTTGTTCTGAAGCTCATCACTTCTTCTATTGTTCCTCGCAGTGGAGACCTCTCCACTTGCAAATATCTCGATCTGTACATTCTCTATTATTTAGTCTCCCAGCGTCCTTTTAACCTTCCCCGTTTTCTTATGTACGCCATGGAGTACGCGGCTTCTTCTACTCGCGTCTCTTTTCCATTTGGCCGGTTCATTAACCGGATTCTAGCCCATCTGGGCATTGACTTTACAGATGAAGAATCCTTATCTATTTCTCCCCGCGAGACTATCGACCATGATACTGTTGTTAAGATGGGACTCTCTTGGAATCCCGTCTTATCCTCTTGGGTCATCGACAAGGATCGCATCTTTGCGTCCTATCGTCCGACCGAACACTTTCATGTTCCCTTCGGTCTCCTTCCTCCTCACGTTCAGACGAGAGGATTTCCCGCTGGTCCCCCTACTACGGGTACCACTCCTACCCCTTCGGTTGATATTCCCTCTTCATCCCATCAGCGTGTTCCCGACCCTATTAGCACTCCTTTGATGACCATGGATGACCTTCCTCATGGCTTCACTCCGCCTGCTCCCTCTGGACCCTACGATCGGATTTTCGAGTATCTCGAGCGATTGGAGACTCGTTTCGACACTCGTTTCTCCCTTTTGGAGTCTACCTTAGAGCGTCATCATACTGAGACTTCCTCGCGTCTTGATTCCATCGAGGCTGAGATGAGGAGACATAGAGAGTCGCGGGATGCGGATTCTTAGATTATGTTTTTGTTATTTTTGTTTATTTTATCTTTATGCATCATTGTATAAAAGACTTGCATTTATTAGTGGATATTTTACCTGTTTATTTGTCTCTCTTTATGCTTATGTCTTTTTGCTTATCACAAAAAGGGGGAGAATTTATTTGGTTAAAATTGCTTTTAATTGGTTATTAAATAAATTCGCCTTAATTCAACCTCTTAGACTTGTTATTTGATTAAGGGGGAGTTATTTAATAATAATTTAGATTATGTTGATTATTGTTTCTCAATTTTTAACCAAGTTTTGTGATCATCAAAAAGGGGGAGATTGTTACGCCTTAAACGCATACAAATCTCGAGGATGAGATTAATGTTTTTAATGCTGTAACATATCCCAAAGTTTTTGTTTTGATGATACCAAAACTTGGATTAAAAATGTACTAATGTTTTATATTGAGGCATGCAGGAAATTAAGAACAGGTTACGTTCGGAAGATCCGACATTCGGTTCGGACGGTCCGAAATTGTGCAATTCAGAAGCAAAATAGAAGCTGTTCGGAAGCTGCGAGGAGAGCGTTCGGACGTTCCGAAGACGTGATCGGACGTTCCGAACACAAGCAATCAAATCACTTCAATGCGGAGACAAATTGATATGACTGATTGATCGAGTAAGATTTCGGACGCTACGAAGGACATTTCGGACGCTACGAAGTGTTGAAGATTTCAAATCTCCGGAAACGCGAGAATGTTCGGACGGTACGAACTGGAGTTCGGACCTTCCGAAGCTGTGCATAGACGGTCTGAAAGAACTGTTCGGAAGAAACGAAGCTGGATCGGTCCCTCCGAAGCATATGTTCGGACCCTACGAAGTCAAGAACGGACGATCCGAAGTCATCCCAAAATTACGGAAATTGATTTCAATCACATCGGACGTTCCGAAGCATAAACAGAAGATCCGAACCTTGGCGTCCAAGACTAGTATAAATAGGCCTTTGAGGATGCATTTTCAATCAATCCCACTCCACTCTCTTGTCTCTTACAAAGCTTTCTACTATCTCTTGTGTGCGTTGATTAAAAGAGTTGTAATATCAAAAGAGTTGTAGAAAAAGAGTGAAAGTAATACTCTCGAGTGGGTTGTAAAGTTCGTGGCTATCCTTGGAGCCCTCAAGGCCAAGTAGACGCATCGAGGCGTGGTTGTAAAAGCTAGCTTGGAGCTCTTAAAGCCAAGTCGATATAGTGATACCTCGATCCTCATCGAGAAGGGGAGACGTAGACGATTCTTCGTCGAACTTCCATAAACATCTCTATCCCTCTTTACTTTACGCATTTACTTTACTACGCATTTATTTTACGCACTTACTTTACGCATTCATTTTATTTGTGATTGTCCCTCAAGTCTTCCGCTTGCAATTTTTGCAAACTCGTTTTAAAAACGCTAAAGGGCCTAAAAGAACCTATTCACCCCCCCTTTAGGTTCTTCAATTTGCTTTTCTTTTGTCCTCAGCAGTCCACTCATCTCTGGCTTTTCAATTCTGTGAGGTGCCCCATCTGTGATTGCAACTGCTTTGTTGGCTTTGAGAATCTTCATTGGCCCGTCAGTTATGACGTACCACATGTCGTGATCTTGTGCAGCTAAATGAGCATGCATTCTTAATTTCCAATCATCAAAATCCTCTCGGGAAAATATTGGGATTTTGTTAAAGGACGACATAATGAATTAGTTTTGATTAGAGATATTTTGAGACGAGATACAAACCTGCTCAGATACCACTTGAAAGGATCAGTTAAAGGGATGATAAGTGTTTAGAAATGGGGGTTGAATAAACACTCACGGATTTAAATTTTCTTCGAAGATAAAGTTCAGTTTTGTTGCAAACTGACACAAGGTATCACGTCGGTCAATGACAATCAGTTAACTGAGAAAAACAGTTGCGGAAAATAAACTGACTGAAAGATAGAATTACTAACTGAAAAATGTAACTGAAGTAAAAAGGAACACAATATGTTTCTGGATGTTCAGAGACTTGAATAACTCCTACGTCACCCCTTCTATCACGAAGATAGGATATTCACTAAAAGACTTTGATCGAATACAAGAGATGTACTGACCCTCTTCAATTTGGACTTATCACTTGCCAAAACTGAAACTCTTAGTATACTACAATTTTTACAGATCATAACTGATCTTAGCACAACTTAGAAAATCTATCAAATATTACAAAGTGCTAGTAAGCTCGTGAATGTACCCTTGAATGCAATTGATAAAATTGGTAAGCGTGAGCTTTTGATAACTGAATGCGAGTAGAGATTTTTGCAGAGTAACACCAAGCTAGAATGAGATAGTTGAATGTTTCGTATATATCTCAGCTGCTCTCAACAACTATTTATAGGCTTCCCTCTCAAAGATAACATTAAATGATATTTGAATATTATATCCGTTTATTGCCACGTCGACATTCTCTGACAGTCGTACACTGCAAACTCTGAAATGCGGCGTTCCACTACAGTTTGTTGTACTATTTGTCGGTTGTCGTTCTCAACTGATGACGTGTACAGCTGAGAGATCAGCTGTTGATTATCTGTCCAGTTGTGTTTCTGTTACGTAGATCAGTTGCTGGATTCAGTTGCTTAGTTCAGTTTTACTCGTGTTCAGTTTGTTCGTATTTTGTCAAACGCCGGAACTTAGTTTCCAACAATTTCCCCCTTTAAGGTGTTTGACAAAACTAAGCAAATAATAAATGAACGTCTGAACTCGTTGTAGATAAAATAAGAATTGATCAACTGAATAATATACTTCAAGAATACAAGAATGTCTGCTATTGAATACTTTTTAACGAGAAGATTTCTTATGATGTTCTAACATTTCCCTTTTTGTCAAACAACTCCATCTTCAAAGATAATTTCCGAACATCAGTCGATAGGAGGTTGACAGAGGTGGATATGTTTTCGACATCAGACGTCATTGCAATTTGTAGCACATCTATCTTTCTTGATACGAGTGTTTCCACACTATCAACTCGTTTATTAATTGAGATTTGAGTTGTTGTGAGACTCAAGGCTAATCCTCTGTTCTTTTGGATTTCTTCTACGGTAGAAGAGAGTGAGGTTATAGCAGCTTGAATCTCTTTCAGATTTTCTGAGTTGAACTGTTGAGAGTGTTCCAACTTCAGAGTATGAGATAATTGTGTGTGCTGAATCTTTGTGATGGCTGAGATCATCTGATTCATATTATTCTGCATATTTTGAATTTCTTCAAGGACAAGATCAAAATCTGATGAGTAGGGAGGAGGAGATTGACGAGAGGTTCCCGGTTCCTTTGCGGTTCGATCAAAAATTACAACGCTCGGTCAGTTTCCATTGTTTCAACAACAGTCTGAACTGGAATGTCTGTTGCAGCAATTTCTCCTTGAACCTGAGGCGGTGAAGGTGGATTCTGAACAACAGATGAACTGTCTTGCTGAATGAGAGAATCTGATGAAGCAAGAACTGGTGACTCTAAAGGATGATCTGGAGAAACAGCTGGCACATCAGTTTGAACAACTTGTTCAGCAGATATATCTGGCTGAACTGGTGCATCTGACAAGATAGGAACCTCTGGATTGATTTGATCAATGGAGTAATCAACTTTATCAGAAATGGGTTCACTCATTTGGGATTCTTGCACCACTGCTTGAATAATTTCATCAATGTTGGCAAAATATAGTTCTGCTTCAGAGTACATCTGATGTTCAACATTAGAGGATTGAGGCATATCCTGAACTGGCTCTTCAGTTGAAACAACAGCCCGTTCTGGGGATGGCTCTTTCTACTGAGAAGAGGGTTCTTCGTCTTCTTCTACATCTTCTACTTCTGAATCTCCTTCATGAAGGACTAACTCTTGATCCATTTCCCAAAATTTTATCTTTTCTAGTAAGCCAATAAGATCCATATCTAGCTGAGTAATCACAGCTCGATCATTATAGGTAGTTTGATTTGTAGGAACGTAGTCAGCCTTCAATTTCTCGAGTAGATTGGCTAGCTTCTTAGCTCTAATTTGATCAAAAAAATAAGTTCTTCTGTCCAAAGCTTGAATAATTGTGGCAGCTTTGACCACCTTGAGGACAATTGCTTCCAGTTTAATAAACTTTTTTAGATGAGATTTCCTTTTCAGCTGCTTAGCAAAAATCTGAGTTTTGTAAGCTATCCAAGCATTATAGGATAGGAGTTTTGATGCTTCAAAGTCATTAACTTGTTCCCAAACAAGGTCAATGTGAGTTTGAATGGCATTGGATGGCCTGGGCTCTTCAATCAATTTTCCCTTGCCTTTGTCACCACTAAGAATATGTGGGATATCCAATTCAGAGTGAGTAGTGTCTACTAATTCTCGAATTTCCACCCCTTTGGGTCTAGCAGGTGCAAGTATGGTAAGGCGACTGATATGAATTAAAGAAGCTTTGGCCCTAACTGATTTCCTCGTTGCACCAGATGGAATTTCTGGTGGAATGACCTTCATAGGAACTGCTTCGATAGGTTGTTGGGCATCCGAAGATTTCAGCATTTCAGTAGGAATAGATCCCATTGTGGTTGGTAATTTTTTCCTTTGTGTTCTTGGTTTCTTGTCAACTTTTGGAGAGGGCGTCTTCTCGGAATCAGATTCACTAATAATCAGTTTTCTTTTAACTTTCTTCAGTTGAGCCAATGTCTTGGCCTTTTTAACTGATTTTGGAGCAGCCTGCTGAGCCCCAATCTCATGTTTGATCTTTACAATTTGAGCAGGAGAAATGTCCAATTTAGTCTTGGGTGGCAGAATATTCTTCGCATTGAAGACTTTGAATTTTGATGATTTTTCTGAATCATCAGCCACTAATCCTTTGACTTTCAGCAAATAGCTCAGCTGCACTGCAAAGCCTTTGGACTGTTTGGATGATTGAAACATATTCTTTAAGATATTGAATATAAGATGCTTCTAGTTGATTCTGCGTTCAGCCATGATGATAGAAATGGCTTGAAATTTTTCCAAGGTAAGTGCAGCAAAAGATCCTGCTTTCGCCAATATCCCTTGGGCGACAATATCAGCAAGTAACTGAACTTCATGCTTCAGTTCTTTCTTTGGATCGGAAACTTTGATTTTCCGTCCATCAGTAGATAGCAGAGTTTGCATTTCTTCAACATCAGATGCTTTAACATCAGCATGAAGTGTCAGTCCATCAGAAGGTAATGAGAAGATTTCTCCAAAGGAGTCTTCAGAGATGGTCAACAACTGACCATTGACAGTAGAAACGATATTTCCATCAGAATTGATATTTCCGTTGGTGTAGAAGTCCTGAAGTTCTTTTGGGTAGATCTCTTGCGAAGATTGCCCCAAGAATGTCCTTAACCCAGCATTTTCGAGCTTTTGAAAGACGTTCTTGACATCAGCTTCGCCGAATGATAGAATTGATCCAAAGTTGATAGCCACAGCGTTCAACCTATAAGCGGGAATTTGATTTCCATTTAAGCTTGATGATTTCCTGTGAAAGCGAGAGATTGAATTTGCTTTAGCTCTGAGAGTTTTTGATAAACGTAAGTAAGATGAACTGAAATAGAGCGGGTAAAGTACTTATGTACGTGACTGTTCGAATTTTTGGACACGTGTCAGTCCAGGAAATTTTAAAGAAAACGTGTGTACGCGTGCTGTGAGAGTGTGAACTATTTAAACGGTTCAAAAGTGTCCATGTTTCAACCTATCATTTGTTGAAAGAAAGCATTTAATGCTTGATAATCAGTCACATCACTTGCTTTGGGATAAAACATGGTTAATTGGTTAACGTATAGGAGAAGATTAGTGGACTAACCAGCTGAAAGATCAGTTGTAAAACTGAGTCCTTTTCAATTGGAGATCTACTAATTTTTGTATTCTCAGTTACCCACTTAAAACCAATATTCCCTCTAAATAAATGCAAATAAAGATATGAGAACTTAAGCATTGCATAATGACGATTAAATTTAATCTCAGTCTTAGTAAGTTAGACATCTGATGAAACATCGTCGTCCTTTCAGCTTCCTGACCCTTGTCTATAAATAGAGGCAGCTTGGTTAGTTTTAAACATATCAACCAAAAAGAAATACTCAGCAGATAGTATGGCTGGTGCAGGTAGCTCAAGGACTCCAGATATGGCCAACTTTCATGGAGGCGGCCGTGGAAATTAGGAGGCTTCCATTGAAGAGGAAGTCTTCCAGAAGGTTCTCCGACTGTGGGAGGATCTTCAAGAATTCCAGTTTTTGTACGAGTGTGGAGAAGCGAACACTCCTCGACTTCTGGTCAAGCTGGAGAAGTATCGAGATCGAGTGAACGTTTCCAAGACTGAGACCCTCTTTGAAGATGGCTATATCTACGAGCTGATGCTCTACAAGGAGAGGGGGACTCTGAAGAACATCGCTGACGCTGATAGCTTCTCCAAGACGTCCACTGGAGAAATAAAGCATTGGATGACCCTGTGGAGGTCTCATGTAGAGGAGGAGTACTTTGATGTAATTCGCCGCAATTTCTTTTGAAGAAATAAAAAGCTTGTTTTGGTTTATCTTTGTCTTATTTTTTTTTTGCAATGGTAACTTTATCAGTTAAAAAAATTAAGTGACAAACTAAGTCATAATTGCTGACAAATATCAAGCTGACAGACTTTATAAATGACAAAAGCTAATTAACGGCTGATATATAAGCATTAAAACTAATTAGGATAAATCAATTAAACCAAGTATGTTACGAAAATGAGAAAACATAGTCTCGGGTAAAGGTTTGGTGAAGATATCAGCTGCTTGCTGCTCAGTTGAAACGTATTCCAGTCTGATTTCCTTCTTCAAGGCATGATCTCTAATGAAGTGATTCCTGACATCTATGTGCTTGGTCCTCGAGTGAAGAATTGGGTTGTAGGTGATAGCAATTGTACTTGTATTATCACAGAATATGGGTGATTCTTTAGCATCAACTCCATAATCTCTTAGTTGTTGCTGAACCCAGAGCAGTTGAGCACAGCAGCTTTCAGCAGCAAGGTATTCTGCTTCAGTTGTGGAAGTTGCTATGGATGTTTGCTTCTTGCTGAACCAAGAGATCAGTCTGTCTCCTAGAAACTGACATGATCCACTTCTACTTTTACGATCAAGCTTACATCCTGCATAATCTTCATCTGAATATCCAACTAAATTGAAAGATGAGTCTTTAGAATACCATAACCCTACATTTTGTGTGCCCTTAAGATATTTCAGAATACGCTTGGCAGCTGTAAAATGTGATTGCATAGGATTTGCCTGAAATCTAGTACACATACATACAACAAATACAATATCAGGATGACTAGCAGTTAGGTACAATAATGAACCTATTAAACCTCTGTAGAGTGTCGTCTCAACTGATATTCCCCCTTGATCAGTGTCTAGTTTAACTGATGAGCTCATGGGAGTACTTGCAGCTGAACATGATTCCATGCCAAATTTTTTCAGCAACTCCTTCGTGTATTTGGTTTGACTAATAAAAGTGCCTGACTCCAGTTGCTTCACTTGTAATCCAAGAAAGGATGTCAGTTCATCCATTATGCTCATTTCAAACTTATCCAGCATTAACTTGTCAAATTTCTCGCATAATTTGGGGTTAGTTGACCCAAATATAATGTCATCAACATAAATTTGAACAAGTAAAATATGATCATTCTAGGAGAATTTGAACAAGGTCTTATCAACTGATCCAACAGAAAAAACGTGATCAGTTAGAAATTTTGAAAGAGTTTCATACCAAGCTCTTGGAGCTTGCTTAAGACCATATATGGCTTTGTTCAAATGGTAGACATTATCAGAAAGGTGATGATTAATAAAACCTAGTGGCTGTTCAACATAGACTTCTCCCTGCAACTAACCATTCAGGAATGCACTTTTTACGTCCATTTGGTAGACTTTGAAGTTCTTGAATGATGCATAGGCAAGGAATATTCTGATTGCCTCCAGTCTTGCAACTGGTGCATATGTCTCATCATAATCAATTCCTTCTTCCTGTCTGTATCCTTGTGCAACTAGTCTTTCTTTGTTGCGCACAACTGAACCATCTTCGTTCAGTTTGTTCCTGTACACCAATTTTGTACCTATCACAGTTTTTGAAATTGGTCTTGGAACTAAGTTCCAGACATTGTTATGGATAAACTGGTTTAGCTCTTCTTGCATTGCATTAATCCAATTTGGATCAGCAAGAGCTTCATCAGTTTTCTTTGGTTCCAATTGTGATACAAAGGCTGAATGAATAAATAGATTGAGCATCTGATTTCTAGTTCTCACTGGATCAGATGGGTTACCTATCACCAATTCTTGAGGATGTGACTTTTTCCATCTAAATTCAGTGTTTGTTGCTTCTGTATCAACAACTGCTTCTGTAGGCAACTGAATGTTTTCAGTTTCAGTTAGAGCTGTTTCAGTTGGTAGCTGAATGTCATTTGTTTGCTCTATCAACTGATCATTAGGAACAGCTTCTGGTTCAGCTGGTTGATCTAACACTTCTGGTTCGGGTGTTTAGAGGTTGTTTTGATTGATATGATTTTATTCTTCATCATCATCCTCCAAACTGATATCTGTAAATCTATCAACTTGATCAGTTGGCTTCGTAGTTAGTGAAGATTCATAAAAAAACAACATGAATAGATTCCTCAGCATTCAAAGTATTTTTGTTGAAGACTCTATAAGCTTTACTCACTGATGAATAACCAAGAAATATTCCTTCTGCAGATTTAGCATCAAAAGCTTTTAAATGATTTTTACCATTGTCAAGTACAAAACATCTGCTGCCGAATATTTTGAAATAGGCAACCACACTTTTTCGTCTGTGCCAGATCTCATAAGGTGTTTTCAAATGATTCTTATTAATCATTGATCTGTTCTGAGTGTAACATGTAGTGTTCACTGCCTCTGCCCAAAACCTTTGAGAAATACCAGAATCAGCAAGCATTGTTCTAGCAGCTTCTTTAAGGGTCTGATTTCTCCTTTTAGCTACACCATTTCGCTGAGGAGTTCTAGCTGCTGAGAGCTCATGCTTGATTCCAGCATTTTCTAAAAAGTTTGAAAGAATTTGATTGATGAATTCAGTTCCACAATCGGATCTGATTCTATAAATTCCAACTGATTTTTCATTTAGTATTCTCTTAAAAAGCTTGATCAGTTGTGCAACAGTTTGGTCTTTGTATTTGAGAAAAATAACCCAAGTAAATCTCGAAAAATCATCCACAACCACCAAGGTGTATTTCATTCCTCCTAAGCTCTTGACTGGTATTGGACCAAACAGATCCATATGTAACAGCTCTAAGCATCGAGAAGAAGATTTATGACCCTTGTTCTTAAAAGAAGATTTGAATTGCTTACCAAACTGATATGCTGAACAAATTTTGTCTTTGGTAAAATCCATTTTGGGCAAACCAATAACAAGATCATGGTTACTCCGATATGCAATAGATTTAAAATTTAGGTGGTTTAATCTCTTATGCCACAACCAGTTCTTAGAAGATTTTGAAGCAATAAAACAAACTGGTGCATAAGGTTGATCATTCCAACCGACTTTGTAAGTGTTTCCACATCGTTTGCCAGTTAGGATGATCTCATCAGTTGAGCCTTTGACTCAACAAGAATGTTTGTCAAATTGAACTAAGAATCCATTATCGCATAACTGACTGATGATGATCAGATTATACTTCAGATTCTCTACTAACAGAACATCATTGATGATAAAGTTACCATGGATAAGCTTACCATTACCCACAGTGTTACCTTTGGAATTTTCTCCAAAACTGATGTTTGGTCCACTGTACTTGATCAGTTGGGTTAATAAGTTTGCATCTCCTGTCATATGTCGTTAGCATCCACTATCTAGATACCAGATTGATTCCATGTTTGTACCTGTTACCTGCACTCACACACAATATATAACTTTGGTACCCATATCTATTTGGGTCCTAAACAGATTAGTCCCTTAAGAACCCAGACCTGGATTAGTCTAACTGACTGTCCAGTTACTGTGTTACAAATGGTCTTTCTCGATTTGTGTGTTATGTGTATAGTATCAGGTGAAACAACATGTGATTTTTCTTTGTTCGACTGATTGTTCAGCCGATATCTTTTCTGAACAGGCTTTGTGTTATAGTAGTTGGAGTAGCCATTTGAATAATTTTTGGTAAATCTTTTTGATGACTGACCACGTGTGTCAGTTGAAATTTTTGGGCCATAACCAATACCATATCTATTAGCCTTGTTCTTACTTTCAGTAAGTTGTTCAACCAGTTTACTTGGCTGAAATTGTTCTTGTACCATAACTGATTTGACAAATTGAAAATATTTTCCTTTGCCCATATTCAGTTTTGGTTGAGTATCTTCGTAAGGCATTTCATCTTGACTGCTGAATTCTAAACAAGTTTTGTCAGTAACTTATTTCTGTGAGTTCTGTATATCAGTCAACGCGACATATGATTTGTTCCAAGCCTGAATTAGCTCAGTGTGCTTTGAATTCTAAAGTATCAACTGTTGAATTATTAATTGATTCCTGCTTCTTTCAGCATTGAGCTCAGCAATCTCCTTTCTTAGACTCAACATATCAACTGATTCATCAGTTTTTGTTTTATCGTCTATGGGATCATTTGCTTTGCTCTGGCTTTTTCAAAAGATAAAGCAAGCTTTTGATACTCACTAACCATGTCATGAAGAGTCGAAATAAGTTCTTCTCTTGTGAAATCAGTTGAGCTAAAGTCAAATATCTGTTGACTACTTGGCTCCACTTCTGTGTCATTTGCCATGAGACATTTCACTTCCTCCTCTCCATCACTGAAGCTGCATGAGGTTTCTGGTTCTGACTCCTCACTGTCAGTTTCTTCCCATTTAGATTTGCTATCTTCAGCTAGGAGTACTTCATGCTTCTTTCTAGAATATTTCTTGTCATCCTTGGATCGTCTCTTGTGCTCGTAAGACTCTTTCTTTCTTTCAATTGAGCCTTGACTGTCCTTCTTGGGTTTGGGACAGTCAGCAATAAAATGACCTGGTTTGCCACAGTTGTAGCAAACATTTGATTCTTCTTTGGAGTTGTTTCTTGGATAATGCTTCTGGAAGTTTCCTTGATTCTTTCTCATAAATCTTCCAAATTTTTTGATGAACAATGACATAGCATCATTGCTTAGTTGATCAACAGATTTCTCGACTGAACCAGTTGGTTCAGTTCTGACAGCAGCTAGGGCAGTAGTGACTGCTGGATTTAAGTTTCTCCTTCTCTGGTTTGAAGCTCAAATTCATAAGCCTTCAGATCAGCAAATAGATCATGAAGCTCAATCTTGTTTAGATCCTTTGATTCTCTCATTGCCATTGTCTTAACATCTCATTCCTTGGGAAGACCTCTGATAACTTCGAGTGCGACTTCTTTGTTAGTATGCACTTTTCCAAGTGCATTCAGCTCATTGATGATGCAGCTGACTCTTTCATCGTATTCAAGCATTGATTCTCCAACTTTCATTTTGATGTTATCAAACTTTTGAACAGCAACAGACAGTTTGTTCTCTTTGGTTTGTTCGTTTCTTCATAAAAGCTGGATCAGCTTTACCCAAATCTCTTTACCTGTTTTGCACATTTTGATTTTACTGAACGTTACTTTGTACAGCGTTTTAAACAATATGTCCTTTGCCACATTGTCTAGATTTGCTTTTCTTTTGTCCTCAGCAGTCCACTCATCTCTGGCTTTTCAATTCTGTGAGGTGCCCCATCTGTGATTGCAACTGCTGTGTTGGCTTTGAGAATCTTCATTGGCCCGTCAGTTATGACGTACCACATGTCGTGATCTTGTGCAGCTAAATGAGCCTGCATTATTATTTTCCAATCATCAAAATCCTCTCGGGAAAACATTGGGATTTTGTTAAAGGACGACATAATGAATCAGTTTTGATTAGAGATATTTTGAGACGAGATACAAACCTGCTCTGATACCACTTGAAAGGATCAGTTAAAGGGATGATAAGTGTTTAGAAGGGGGGGGTTGAATAAACACTCACAGATTTAAATTTTCTTCGAAGATAAAGTTTAGTTTTGTTGCAAACTGACACTAGGTATCACGTCAGTCAATGCCAATCAGTTAACTGAGAAAAACAGTTGTGGAAAATAAACTGACTGAAAGATAGAATTACTAACTGAAAAATGTAACTGAAGTAAAAAGGAACACAATATGTTTCTGGAAGTTCGGAGACTTGAATAACTGCTACGTCACCCCTTCTATCACGAAGATAGGATATTCACTGAAAGACTTTGATCGAATACAAGAGATGTACTGACCCTCTTCAGTTTGGACTTATCACTTGCCAAAACTGAAACTCTTAGTATACAACAATTTTTACAGATCTTAACTGATCTTAGCACAACTTAGAAAATCTATCAAAGATTACAAAGTGATAGTAAGCTCGTGAATGTAGCCTTGAATGCTACTGATAAAACTGATAAGCATTAGCTTTTGATAACTGAATGCGAGTAGAGATTTTTGCAGAGTAACAGCAAGTTAGAATGAGATAGTTGAATGTTTCGTATATATCTCAGCTGCTCTCAACAACTATTTATAGGCTTCCCTCTCAACGGTAACATTAAATGATATTTGAATATTATAACCGTTGATTGCCACGTCGACATTCTCTGACAGTCGTACACTGCAAACTCTGAAATGCGGCGTTCCACTACAGTTTGTTTTACTATTTTTCGGTTGTCATTCTTAACTGATGACGTGTACAACTGAGAGATCAGCTGTTGATTATCTGTCCAGTTGTGTTTCTGTTACGTAGATCAGTTGCTGGATTCAGTTGCTTAGTTCAGTTTTACTCGTGTTTAGTTGGTTCGTATTTTTTCAAACGCCGTAACTTAGTTTCCAACACACCATTATGCCAATTTTTCTTTTAGAAAAGAGTCTCTTCGTGCCAATGTATCTGGATTGCCAGGGATATACTCCCTTATTAGCATTTCTTTCCCGGGACTTGGCATCTTGGCGAAGAAGAGCTGCATTGCTATATCTTCTTGGACCCCTGGATTTCATATATATTTAGTGAATAACATAATGTACTTATCCACTAAACATATATAATGTAATTCAAGGTTATACAGAGCTTGAGTGTATTTATTTTTCTTCTCTGTATCTTGACTGTTAAAATAGTCCATCCCTATAAATTGTGCTTTAAATAGGGTAGTCATTCTTCCGGCTATCTCGCTAAGAGATTCTCCGGCTAGGTCTGACTCTTTGGTTTCTACCGAAGTCATGTCCCAAGAAATTTTAACTGATCCCATAAGACTCAGTTCCAGAAGTTTAATGAATCCTTCTCTATTGAAATCTAGTGTGCCTGCTGCGATTCTCATAGCAGATGTCCAATCATATATGAGATCTTCTCTGTTTTTGAAATCTAATACATCTAGGTTAAGAATACCTCATAAGGATGTTTTGGTTCTAAAACAGATTTCCCATAGGGTGTTTTGTGCAAAAGAATTTGACTCTTCCTTGACCTTATTCCCGCTGGTGCGATTCTTCACCAGTGTAAAAGTATGGTTGGGATTCTCTTATTTTTATATTCTGAAATCCCAAACTTTCTCTTGGTGGTTCCTGTGAAGATGACCAGGTTATGGTAGGTTTTTCACCCCTAGTCGTGTTCATCTTTAGATCTACAACTTTGAGATTTGCAAAAAATTCCGCAAGTTCTTGTAGATCCGCTAGACCAATCCTTTCTAAAGTCGTCAACAGATTAATTTATTTTTTGAGACATTTTTGATTAGATTGATCATCTTTTCTTCTTAAGTTAAAGGTTTTGGCATCACTTTGGTCTTCTTTCTTTGATGTAATAGGGGTTCAGTACCAAACGATGGTGGTAACCTTACTTCTGAAGTCTTTTTTCTAGAACTTGGTTGTTTTTCTTGGTTCTGAATTCTTGTTCGAATATCCTTTAATATTCCAAGAATTTCTTCCTGGTTTTCAAGGATTTTCTCCACATTCTCTGGTACATAATACATCATATTGTCATAGTTTTGTACCGTCTTTTGAATTTCTCTAAGATCTCCGGAGAGTTTAGAGGAATCTAGTACTATTTCTAAGAACCTGTTATTTTGAATCATAATTTTACCTAAGGACTCTGATAGGTTCCTTCTTGATATCTAACCTTGGTTAGGTCGTCCTGTTGCGCATATTCTAAAGTTCTGGAATAAATCATGTAAATACTTAATCTCGAACCTGGGTTCGGTTTCATGTTAATTGAGAAAATTCTCCTTCTCAAACATTTGATTACTTGATAATAATAAATTTATATATTTGAAATAATTTTACTTAAGCTCTGATACTATTTTCGGCCCAAAAAATCAATCATTTGGAATTTATGACATATGAGTATGACTAAGGATATTTTTGTCTTTTTAAAGTCTTTTAGGTAGTGGAACCAAAATTTTTTAGTTTGGGTATTAAATTTAAAGTTAAGTGGGGTTTGAGTATTTTTTCACAATTTACCCTATAATTAACTCTACTTATAAATTTTAACTTTTTTATAAAATTTTGACCAAATGACATTCATTCCAAATCTTTATTATCAATTAACACTATATATATATATATTATATTTGGACAATCGAATAAATTTTTTTATATTTAAAAAATTATATAAATTAATTTTTCTTAAAAAAACATCATCCTTTTTAATACTAAAAACATAATTTATCTAAATTTTTAACCTTATTTCTAATTTCATCTTCATAAACTTTATATTTTTTCAATTCTTAAAAAAACTATCTAATGAAAATATTTTTATAAATAAAAAAATAACTTTTTGTTCTTGATAAAAAAATATATAAGTATTTATATAGATATTATTGATAAAAAATAATTTTAAGAATGGACATACAAATTTTTTTATTATAAATAATATTATTTTTAATTGTCAATCCTTGCCAAAATAAAATTCCAATTCCAATTGTATATATATATCCAAATACGTAGGGTGGGAACTTAAAGCAAAATAAAAATCACTTTTCTTCCATCTGATCTAAAGTTAATACATACAGTCTTTCTAAAATCGAGGTCTGTTTTGCTAAATATTAAGTTGATCCCTAAAAAAACAGAGGGGGTGGTTTCAGTATTTCCATAAAATCACGGGCTCATTTTAATAACAGGAAATCAGCCCATTCATAGTGCTCAAATCACCATCACCGTCGTTCCTTCCCCAATTCGATCAATAGAAACCCTTGAATCGGATTACTTTCAGCTCAATTTCCAACTTCTTTCCGAGTAATCGATTAATTTCAGGGGTTTCTTGAGTTATTTAAAGGAGAAATTCGACGGCATTTCGTCAGCTTGCGATTGTATTACATCCAATCTCTTTATTTATATATGCTTTCTTTTTTTATTGATTTTGATTTTTTGATTTGTTTTTTCCCCTGTGATGTTGTCTTATAAAAGGCCGATAAATTATTCTGATAGAGAAATCTTAAATATTCAATGTTCTGGTTATCTTGTAACATGTCTCCTCCTTGAATTTCATCGAGTAGGATATGAAAAAAACTGAATAAATAACGGGATTGTTTGTGAAGAATGCATCTGTGTGTTTGAGTAATTGTAGATCTATGTCCGAGTACTTTTTATATTTGTCTTTACTTTTTTTCTTCATTTGATGTTTTTTTTTTCATTTTTTTGTCATTTATAGTCTCTGGTTTCTTGGACGACTTGACTTCTTCTTCTATTTTTTTCCTCTTTTATGGTTATTGGCGTTCTGATCAGATGATGATATAAGATACTAATTCTTGGCTTTGTTTTGATTAATTGCATGTTTTTACAGACAATGCTGTATTTAAGTAATAAATTATTTATGGGATTCTTGAGTTTTTAGATTCTTGGCTTGTGTTATAAATGATGCTATATCAGAACGTATCTATTTGAGTGGATGATACATCTTAATTCATCTAGTTGTTGATGTAGTGAGCACCTGCATTATATATTAGATTAGTTGGAGTTTTCAAATAAGAAACATGGGTGGTTCTTGAATATGTTACTAGGTGGGATTCTCAGCTCAATATGATCCAATGGAGTTTTTTTAAAAAAAATAATAATGTCTGTTTGTTTTGATGTTGCTGTATCTCTTCCTGTTTCAACGTGAAATATTTCGATTTGTCTGTTGGGATTTTTTCCCTGTGTGTTTACTTTACTCACGTAGATAAACACGAGTTCTTCTGTTACTGTTTGCAATCACTTCTTTGTGATGCTTATTTTCCTGGAGGTACTTGATATAGGATGGCCTTGGTAACTACAGCTGAAGTTTGTGATGCAAATCCACAGCTCATTGTGAATGGTGAACTCCGAGCACTTAATCCTGTTTTCCAGATATATGGCAGGCGCCAAGTCTTCTCTGGACCAGTTGTTACTCTGAGAGTGTTTGAAGATAATGTTCTGGTCCGTGAATTTCTCGAGGAAAGGGGAAATGGAAGAGTTCTTGTTGTTGATGGGGGTGGTAGCTTGAGATGTGCAATTTTGGGTGGAAATCCTGTAGTACAGGCACAGAACAATGGATGGGCTGGTATAGTAGTTAATGGCTGTATAAGGGATGTGGATGAAATCAATGGCTGCGACATTGGTGTTCGAGCCCTCGCCTCACATCCTGTTAAGGCTAACAAGAAGGGAATTGGAGAAAAGCACGTTCCCATAAATTTTGCTGGGACTAGAATTTGTGATGGCGAATGGCTTTACGCAGATACTGATGGCATTCTTGTTTCAAAGACAGAGTTGTCCGTCTGAGTTTACGGGAATTTCATGATATATTTATATGTAACTATAATTCAGTTATATGCTCTTTCACTGGGATTACACTGTTATTCTCTATATAAACTGTGGCTTGAGTTCTTGTTTTATTGTGGACAGTAACCTCGAAGGATAATTTATGCTTGTAAGTTGGGCTTGCTATTTTGTTATAGAACTTTTAATCTAGATTTCATTCACTTTCGTCTGTTGTTCTCTATTGATTATCCCCTATTGTTTTAACTCTTAGATTGTGAACTCGAGTTGGTATGCCTGAATTCTTACGAAGTTGCCTGAATTCTTACGAAGTTTCTCGCTTAACTGTTGCTTTACATTTGATTCGTATTTAAAATGTTGTTCGTACGATCCATGCTTATGAGTAGTGATTGAATATTTCATTGACATCATATTTATCACAGGATGGTTATCAATGTTCTTGTTTTGCATTGCTGTACTCCCAATGAAGTTTCTGGATTTATGGTTGTGCTTGGAGTATTTTGAAATCCGTATTTGCTATAGATTTTGACATGATTTCCATGAAATATGTTCGCCCTTCAGGTCACTGTGATTGTGTTACATTGAACAAGTTCAGCTGTTTATGGGTGGGGCATTAATATAAAATTCCACTGCCCCTTCTATTGAAAAATTAAAAGCCCTCCTGCAGGGGCGGTGCTTAAATTTATATTTTCAAATATTTGTTTTGATTTATTTAAAAAATAAAACAAATACAAAATCTGATGTAAGCAAAAAATAGGTTCGGTGTGGTGAGTCGTACTCCTTGCTGATATGGGATGGACCGAGCAGAACTTCAATGTGGATGTGGGCCAAACAGAATAATAGTATAGATCTGCATGAACAAACACAAGTTAGAGGACGTCGGAGATGTTTTCAATGTAGAGTCACCGATATTTAAGTCAGTACTTGATCAAAATTTAAGTGTGATAAAAGTAGTGTTAGTGATAGCAATAAGTGAATGTCTAAAATCATGAGAGAAGCTAGATTATCTCTACCTTGTAGGAAAAGAACTCTAAGTCGGACAAGTCCTTTGAATTCGAGATTTGTGACAAAATTTGTTCTAGTCTAATCTTATCATCGACAAATTATAAATTTTAATGTGTCTCGATATCTTTGGGATTACATCCTTATCATATAAGATTTAGCCAAGTGTTTTACATTAGTAGGACTTCATTTATATTCACCGCTGTATTTATTTAGGTTCGGGCCGGATGACCCTGTCCTGAGATCTGCTGTCCGGCCATTTCCGTCTTGTGAGACTCTTTCTCAAGTATGGATAGTTCAGATTTCGTGTAAAAAAATTTTGGGCTCTTGCTCTGGTCATAACTGTATTAATCATGGGATTATCAGGCCTTTAAGACTGCGTTTGGTACGTGTGATAGGATAAGTAAATGATTAATAATCAGAGTGATTAAAAAATGAGATATATGGATTAATAGTATGGTGGGATAAATAACATGGTGTTTGGTATGATTTTAAAATGATGGATTAATTTTGTAAATTTTATTGTAATGACTAAAATGCCCCAAGTGTTAATTAAATATATATTCTTAAAATAATTGGATAGATAATTAAATATTTATAATTATAATTTACATTTATTAAAATTAATTTAAATATATTTATTAGAAATAAATTTTTGAATGTTAATGTTAAATAAAGTTTAGTAATAATTACAATATTATTGTTTTTTTAAAATAATTATAAATATTCTTAAAATAATTTGATACATAATTAAATATTTATAATTATAATTTACATTTATTAAAATTAATTTAAATCATTAAAAAAAGTAAATTAAAATTTAATAAATATTTATTTTCATAAAAAAATAATTAACAAAATTACAAATTTATAAAAATTTAATTTAAGATATATTTACATTACAATTTATTTTCTTTAAAATGATTGAAAATAATAAAAATATATGAAATTAATTTATAAAAAAATATAATAAAAATTTAAATATTATATTAATTATTAAATTTTCAATAATTTTAATTTTCATATTATATTGAATAAAACAATTCAAGGGTATTATGGTCATTATACAATCTTATCATGATCACTATTCAAAAATTATTATTTATCACACCCTTTGAGGATGGATAATTAATCACACAAATAACATGAATAGTGTGGGCTTTCTATCATAATCAAGGGCTTGTAGATTAATAAAAAACGAACCAAACGCAAGATAAGAGAATGATTATTAATTAATCATTCCCTTATCATGGCTACCAAACATAGATTCGTATACTTGATGATTTGGTTCGGATCCCGGTCGGGTCGGCTATACGGGGTATCAATATTATCTCTTTTTTTGGTCTAAAATAACTATGAAACCAAGACCACGTATTTGGATTGAGTAGTGGCTGACCCGAGCAAATTATATTGTTTCTATATTTATGTTCGTTTAAGCTTTTATGTTAGTTATGTCACATCTAAACAATAGAAATCAACTGTCAAGATCCAGATCCGAGCACGCTTCTTTTAGATTTGTGTTTGTTTGAATTTTGTGTTTGTTCAAACTGCATCTAGTCTGTAGAAATGAACGATCAGGATTTTAATCCGTGTGTTTTTCTTCTTAATCGTTATAAAAGCATAGATGAACTAGATCTCGTGACTGTTTACCTTCCAGAGTTGCCTACTCAGATACTCGCCGAATCTAGATCGTTGGATCGGTCTCAATCGTGTGGTTGTCATCACTCGAACTCCCTTATAAATATGTGGCGCTTTCTATAATTTTCACTTTCTCATTTCTCGTGTCATTACTCTGCCCGAATTTTTATGAAATCCCAACCATATTTTCTTGCTCGGTTCACTCATCTTTTAAGTCACTTTCCATTTCCAATATGTCTAGTCATGAACCTAGAACCTAGAATAGTTAATGAGGTATCTGATTTTGTAGATGCTTCTTCTCCCAAACACTCCTCGAGATCCCAGCAAGACTCCTCACGGAGACTCAAGAAGTTCAAAGCCCTTGAGGCTCAGTTAAAGGCGGTTGGGCTTCCTTGGTATGAGGTGATATGAATCTTACCCGTCGGTACGAGCTAACTATTGGAAAGAAGTTCAAGGAAGCTCCTAAAATATTTATGGCGAGCTATCCCCGCCCCAGCCGCCCCCTTGCGCAAGACAGTGCGCCCCAGCTCGTCTCAGCGAGAATAGCGCACCCCAGTGCCCAAAAACACTTGCCCCAATGCACCGTAGTGTAGAATTCAACATGGAAACCTTAACTTACGATTTTGGTTGTATTTTTACCATTTCATATTAAAACAAGTTGTAAAAACATTATTGGATAGATTATCGATAATTACTGAATTAAAACATTGATAATTTTCTCTCCAAAACCTTTGGCTTGTTTTAGAATTTTGTGTGTTTTTATCAAATCTAATATTTTGTGGCGTTTGTCGAATGTTCTTCATTTAGATTGTCAACGATGAGTTTTTTGAAGGTTCGCTTGAGGTTAGTTGTTTTATATATATTAATTGTTACTAAACCACGTGACTTGGGGACGAATACACGTTACTTGTTTTCAAATATTAAAGATCGGGGGTTAAACAAATCTTGTTGTTCACTGAATCGAGGGAGCGACTGGGTCTAGTTCGCGTTTGCTTGGGAAACCGGATTCGCGTCATTTGGTATCAGAGCTATGGCTAGTTTTGATTTAATCGTTTGGTAATCAGAGTAAGAATTTGAAACAAGTAAGTTTTATCAATCAGTTTTTCTTATTCTATTGTTCGTCTTTGTTTCCTTGACTCACAAGATTTTTTGTCAAAATCTTGTATTCTTGTGTTCATGAATTTTACGATTCTCGAACATCCTTGAGTCGTTCTTTTTTGTTTCTTTTTTTACAAATTCTTCTTTCTTGTCGTGCTAATTGTAAAAAAAAAACGGAGGTTTTCGATCAAAAAGAAAAGGAGATCAAAGTCATAAAAAAAGAGTACAAAATTTCAAAAATTTGTGCAATTATTTAGCACTGAAATTTTGTTTTTATCTCTTTGTGAGTCTTATTCAAGTATCTGTCCACATACAAAAAATATCAAATTTCTTTTTTACGCAATTTGAGTAAGTCAATTTACAAGTATCGTGAAGTTGAACTTGTGAGTTTGATGCACACAAGCTGCAAAGCCTGAAAGTGTACCTTACGAGAAAACTCTAAAAATTGAGTGAGACATTTGAGTACGAGCGTTTCTTTCTTGGAGTGACATGCGAGGTATTTGTGATGAGGACAAAACAAAATAAAAAAAGATAGTTTGAGTTATTTTTCGTTGGAATGACTTGTGAGATTTGGGTGAGGAAAACATTGTAGAACCCGTAAATTAGACTACGTATTTAAGCCATGCATAATTTCTAGTATTTAAATTAAAATGATTTTTTTATTACATGAGTATGTAAATTCTTTTCTTTAAATTTATTTATTTAATGCAGTAGTTTAATTGTTAGCTTTTCAGTTCATTAAATGAGGCCGGACCGGAGTTGGAGTAAAGAGATAAAATTTAATATTAAGAAAACATTTCCTAAAATTTATTTAAGATAAATAATAAGTTAATTTATTGTAAAAGAATGTTTAAGGAATTATTTAAATAAGTTGAGTTAAGTAGTAAATAAAGTTCAATAATTAATTTCTTAATTCCCTAAAATATTTAATGAGTAGATAAACACTAAAGATTTAAAATACAATATTTAAGAAATATTTTTCCTCCATTTTAGATGAAATTTTCGGCCCCTATTTAATTAGTTTAAATATAGTTGTCAACCCTATTTAATTAATATCTTTCTCTATCCATTTCATGGTAGATAATTTCCTCAATTTAAATCCTCATTTAATTAACATTTAAGCAATATTCTACCATGTCTATCTAGCAATATTTTTCCCCATTTAATTAATAAAAATCGGCCACTTCCTTTAGGAGATTTAAAAAGTTTAGCAACTCATTTCTTTGAATTCTTTCCTTATCCATTTTCTTGGGAGATAATTATATCACAATAAATCTTCTATAATAATTAATTGAGCAAGATCCCACCCCATTCGATTGATAAAAAAATCGGTCACCCCTTAATTTAAAAAGATTTAAATTAGTTTGACCACTCATCCCTTATTTCTTTCCTAATCCTTTTCTTGGTTAGATAATTCTCTTCTTTTAATCTCCAATAATTAATCGATTAAACAATTTTCTTGGTTGGTATGGAGTCATGATAAAATATGAAGTCGTTGGGCGTAATTATCTCGTTTTTGGATTCAATTACAAAGTTTGGTCAAGATAAATCATTTGCATATTTTTCATGTTAGATTCAAGTCGCAGTGAGCCTGGGAGCGATCCAACCCAATTAGTAAAATTATTACAGGATATTTAATTATATCACGTGCAAAATATTCATTTTGAGATTTATGCGATATTGCTTGTGGTCACTTTACTATCATGAGATTATTACTTCACCCGGTGGGCACTTACCGGTTAGTTCAGTTCAGTTCAGTTCAGGGGCCACTTGCATAGACCATAATCTCATCTAGAAAATTATTACAAGCTATTTCATTACAGGGCTCCAAGGAGCAAACATTTTCACTATGATTTTTAGTTCAGTTATGCACGTATTATAATTACTATTGAAATGATATTTTACGTTACACCTCATTACAAGATATTTCACTTGCATGCACTTTAATTATTTAATTACTCGTTATTTACGATATATGCATGCTGAGTCTTTAGACTCACTAGACTTGATTGTTGTAGGTATTGATGATGTCGGGACCGAGGGCGGGGACCAGTGAGCTAGCTTGGGTCGGCAGTTAGTGGAACCCGAGGACCTCATTTTTCAGCATTTATTATTTTACGATCAAACATTTTTATCTGTCGTCGGATTATTTTTAAACGGTTATTTTGCAAACATTAAATTCTCCCGCTGCCATTTTGAATATTAATCTTTATTTATCAGTTTAATTTATGAATGAAACATTTTAATTATTTAAAAAGAAAATTTTTTATTTTTCCGCAAATTTTCAAACACGAATTTTTAGACCTTTACAGTTGGTATCAGAGCCTATGTTCTTGTAAAGGGTTACACTACTACTGACCACGAGAAGCTCACAAAGCCACGTCTTCGGTCTATAAATTTTACATTTTTGCATTTTATTTAAAGCATGAATTATTTTAGCCGCATGTTTCCATGAAATATTTTACATTCAGATTCTGTAATTATTATAGTATTCATTTAAAATAAATTATAGAATTATGCATGTTAGTTACGTATGGGTTATATATGGAACAGTATGCCTCCTAGACGCCAGGTTGGATGCCCGAGAGGTGGTGGTGAGCACCGTCATGAGGACGGTGATGATCAGAGGCAAGAGAGGCAGGGGCCTCCACCCCCTCCACCCCTTCCTCCTGATTTGAATGCCCAGATGACAGTTTGTGGGGAACAATGCCGCGATGGCAGCTAGGCCGACAGGGCCTGAGGCTACCTACGAGAGATTCATGAAGATGCGTCCTAAGGAGTTTTCAGGGACGACGGATCCCATGAATGCCGAGGGCTGGATCAAGTCCCTCGAGGTTATCTTCGAGTTTATGGAGCTTGGAGATGTGGACAGAGTTTGTTGCAGCCACATATCTATTCGGAGGAGATTCCCGCTTATGGTGAGAAGGAGTATCAGTAGCCCTGAACTTGGCTACAACGACTTGGGCGCGCTTCACGGAGGTATTTTTCTCCAAGTATTTTACTGATGAGGTGCGTTCGCGTTTGACCAGGGAGTTTATGACCCTGAGGCATGGAGAGCTGACTGTTACGGAGTTCATCCGTAAGTTTGAAAGGGGCTGTCACTTTGTGCCCTTGATTGCAAATGATGCGGGTGGAAAGCTGAGGCACATTCTTGATGGATTGCGGCCGATCTTACGACGCGATGTTAGGGTGCTGGCCCTACTACTTTTGAAGTTGCGGTCTCTAGAGCTCTTGCAGTAGAGCAAGACCTGATTGACATCGAGAGGGATCGCTTGGGTAAGCGACCAGTTCAGGTACCACACCGCCCTCCTCCTCCTCAGCAGTAGCAGCAGAATAAGAGGCCTTTTCACGGCCTGCCTAGAAACAGAGGAGGACCACAGCAGCAGCAGCAGGGACGCGCAGTCCCGAGGAAATTTGAGCTACCAGTCTGTCCCAAGTGCTCACGCCGCCATCCTGGAGCATGTATGTTTGGCTCAGGGAAGTGTTACAAGTGTGGTAGCCCAGACCACGTACTGCCTTATTGCCCTCAGAGGAACCTGCCTACCCAAGACAGAGTGTTTTGCTCTCCATGCGACGTAGACGAACCCCGATACTATGCTGATGACAGATACCTTTAAGCTTTAAGCTAATTTTAAATTTTCAGTGTCTTGGGAATCAAGATTCAAATTTTGAACTTAGAAACTGCTATAGGATTGCATGCTCTACTCAGAATTATTTTGGGAATTTAAGTTAGAAGAACTTTCGCCTCTGCATGTCTATAGGATAGTTCTTGAGCTTATTGGGTTCGTCTTGATGTTCAAAACTTTCAGGGAGAATTTTTATAGCGGGGTCAGCTACGAAAGCCCTGATAGATTTAGGGGCTACTCATTCCTTCATTTCGGAGACCTTCACTAATTTTCTCAAGGTCAAGACCATCGGACTAGACATAGCCTATTCAGTAGTGTTGCCTTCAGGCGAGGAGATGGCAGCTACCAATGTGATCTGAGACATAGACCTTGAGCTGCATGGAAATCTTGTTTATGCGGATCTTATCGTGTTGTCGATGCCGGAATTTGACATCATCCTAGAGATGGACTGGCTATTGAAGAACAGAGTGTTGATAGACTTCCAGCGGAGATCCGTTCTAGTCCGACCGCCTGGGATGGAGCAGTTCTTATTTGAGCCAGACATGTACTTCCCTTTACCGCGCATTATACCATATGTTCATGCTAGGAAGCTCATGCATAGAGGGTGTCGGGCATTTTTAGCAACCTTTATATCTGTCCTCGAGGTACCCAATCAGTCAGCAGCAGATGTTCCGATTGTCAGAGATTTTTTAGACGTTTTTCTTGAAGACGTCTCTGGTATGCCACCTGAGCGAGAGGTGGAGTTTTCTATTGAGCTTATGCTAGGTACGGCTCCAATATCCAAAGCGTCGTACCGATTAGCACCGACAGAGATGGCAAAGCTTAAGAAGCAGATTCAGGAGCTACTCGACAAGGAGTTCGTTCGCAATAGTTTCTCACCTTGGGGCGCGCCAGTCCTGTTTGTTAAGAAGAAGAATGGCACGATGAGGCTTTGTATTGATTACTGGGAGTTGAACAGGGTTATAATGAAGAACAAATACCCACTTCCGAGGATTGAGGATCTGTTTGACTAGTTGCAGGGAGCTTCGATTTTCTTCAAGATTGATCTGCGTTTAGGTTATCACCAGTTGAGGGTGAAAGACGCCGATGTTTCGAAGACAGCTTTCAGGACTCGTTATGGCCACTACGAGTTCCTTGTGATGCCGTTTGGTCTAACAAATGCGCCATCGATCTTCATGGATCTCATGAACCGCGTATTTCAACCGTATCTTGACCAGTTTGTGATAGTGTTCATAGACGACATTCTCGTCTACTCCAAGAGTCTAGAGGATTACAGCAGACATTTGACCAAATTTTTGCAGACCTCGCAAAAGAATAAGTTATTCGCGAAGTTCAGTAAATGCGAATTTTGGTTAGAGAAAGTGGCGTTCTTAGGCCACATTGTTTCTAGTAGCGGTATTGAGGTAGACCCAGCGAAAGTCGCAGCAGTCAGAAACTGGGTTGTGCCGCAGAATGCATCAGAGATCCGTAGTTTCCTTGGCCTAGCAGGATATTACAGGAAGTTCATTCAGGGATTCTCCTCTATCGCAGTTCCACTCACAACGTTGACCAAGAAGAATGGGAAGTATGTGTGGAGCGATGAGTGTCAGAAGAGTTTCAATACTTTGAAGCAAGCTCTTATCTCAGCACCAGTTTTGGCCATGCCGTCAGGGCCCCGGAGAGTTTGTCCTTTATACCGATGCTTCGAAGCTCGGTTTAGGCGCAGTTTTGATGCAGAATGGGAAGGTGATAGCGTATGCTTCTCGACAGTTGAAAATCCATGAGAAGAACTACCCTACCCATGATCTAGAGTTGGCCGCCGTAGTGTTTGCCTTAAAGATTTGGAGGCATTATTTGTACGACGAGAAGTGCCAGATCTTCACTGACCACAAGAGCCTCAAGTACTTCTTTACGCAGAAAGAGCTGAATATGCGTCAGAGGCGTTGGTTAAAGCTTGTGAAGGATTATGATTGTGACATTAGCTACCACCCGGGTAAAGCTAATGTAGTTGCAGATGCTTTGAGCAGGAAAGTAGCAGTGATGGCGCAT
The DNA here is from genome assembly GCF_022965805.1 of Primulina eburnea. Lineage (NCBI taxonomy): Eukaryota > Viridiplantae > Streptophyta > Magnoliopsida > Lamiales > Gesneriaceae > Primulina > Primulina eburnea. The sequence goes on from NC_133116.1 coordinate 10,937,283, forward strand.
TTGACGATTCAGAAACCCCTTCAGTTTGAGATGCAGGGGTTTGATCTAGAGGAATATCCTCGAGGTAGAGTTCCCCGTCTATCTACCTTGACGATTCAGTCTTCTCTTATTGACCGTATCCGCAATGGTCAGCCAGCAGACGGGCAGTTGGCTCAGTGGAAGTAGAGGGATGAGGCCAAGGGCAGTGTCTTATATATAGTCAGCGATGGTATAGTGTGATACCCAGACATGATGTGGGTTCCTAGCAGTGATACTTTCCGAGCAGATATTCTATCAGAGGCCCACATGTCGCCGTACTCCATTCATCCAGGGACTACGAAGATGTACAGAGATCTGCAGTTATTGTATTGGTGGACCGGAATGAAGAAGGAAATCAGACGTTTTGTATCCGAGTGTCTGAATTGTCAGCTTATGAAAGCAGAGCATCAGAGACCAGCAGGTATGCTCAAGCCCCTTCCTATCTCCGAGTGGAAGTGGGAGAATGTTACCATGGATTTCGTGACCGGATTGCCGAAGTCAGTCAGGGGCTTAGATGTCATATGGGTGATTGTTGATCGTCTTACCAAATCAGCGCACTTCTTGCCTATTAAGACGACTTTCACCATGGTTTAATATGCAGAGTTGTATATCCGGGAGATTGTCCGACTTCATGGTATTCCAGTTTCGATCGTATCTGACAGAGATCCTAGATTCACTTCCTCTTTTTGGAAGAATTTACATTCGACCATGGGTACGAAGTTGTTGTTTAGCATAGCTTTCCACCCACAGACAGATGGTTAGTCAGAGCGAGTCATTCAGATTTTAGAGGATCTTCTCCGTGCTTGAGTGATTGATTTCTCAGGGAGTTGGGAGTCGAAGTTGCCATTGGTAGAGTTCACCTATAACAACAGCTTTCAGTTGTCTATAGGTATGGCACCGTATGAAGCACTGTATGGCCGTATGTGTAGATCTCCTGTTCATTGGGATGAAGTAGGAGAGAGAGCAGAATTGGGCCCAGAGATTATTCAGCAGGCTGCCGATGTAGTAGTCAAGATCTGTGACAGGATAAGGACTGCTCAGAGTAGACAGAAAAGTTATGCAGATCAGAGGAGGAGAGATCTAGAGTTTGCCGTTGGAGACCATGTCTTCGTGAAGATAGCACCTATGAAAGGTGTTATGCGGTTCGGGGAGAAAGGAAAGCTCAGCCCGAGATTTATTGGACCGTTTGAGATCCTCGACAGGGTTGGGACGTTAGCTTATCGTGTTGCTCTTCCGCCGAATCTGGCCGGAGTACACAATGTGTTCTACGTCTCTATGCTAAGGAAGTACATGGCAAATCCTTCGCATGTCCTGAATTTTTAACCGTTGCAGCTCACTCCGAACCTGTCTTATGAGGAGAGACCAGTGCAGATCTTAGACAGACAGGAGAAGAAGCTTCGGAACAAGCTGGTTAAGCGAGTGAAAGTAAAATGTCTTAACCATTCAGAAGAGGAAGCTACGTGAGAGTCTGAGTCAGAGATGAGGAGTCGGTATCCTGAGTTATTCGGTGAGTTCTAATTTCGAGGACGAAATTTCTTTTAAGGGGGGAGGATTGTAGAATCCGTAAATTAGACTACGTATTTAAGCCATGCATAATTCCTAGTATTTAAATTAAAATGATTTTTTTATTGCATGAGTATTTAAATTCTTTTCTTTAAATTTATTTATTTAATGCAGTAGTGTAATTGTTAGCTTTTCAGTTCATTAAGTGAGGCCGGACCGGAGTTGGAGTAAAGAGATAAAATTTAATATTAAGAAAACATTTCTTAAAATTTATTTAAGATAAATAATAAGTTAATTTATTTTAAAAGAAGGTTTAAAGAATTATTTAAATAAGCTGAGTTAAGTAGTAAATAAAGTTCAATAATTAATTCCTTAATTCTCTAAAATATTTAATGAGTAGATAAAACACTAAAGATTTAAAATACAATATTTAAGAAATATTTTCACTCTATTTTAGATGAAATTTTTGGCCCCTCTTTAATTAGTTTAAATATAGTTGTCAACCCATTTAATTAATATCTTTCCCTATCCATTTTATGGTAGATAATTTCCTCAATTTAAATCCTCATTTAATTAATATTTAAGTAATATTCTACCATGTCTATCTAGCAATATTTTCTCCCATTTAATTAATAAAAATCAGCCACTTCCTTTAGGAGAATAGGGTGTTGCACTGGAATCGTGATGATGATAGGCGACCTGATGAAGGTCATAGACAGAGAAGCCGAGAAGAGTATAGTTTTAGTGGGGCTAAAATAAAAATTCCATCTTTCTCTAGGGGAGCCAACCCAAAGGCATACCTTGAGTGGGAGGAGAAAGTGATGCGTATGTTTGAGAATAAAAATTATATGGAAGATGTGAAGGTAAAATGAGCTTGTTGCAAGTTTACCGACAATTTTGCTACTTGGTGGGATAAATTAGTGTTGGGTAGGAGACTATGTGGAGAGGATGCTATAGTAACATGGGATGAGATGAAAAGGGTGATGAAGAATCGATTTGTTACTAATCAATACAATATGAGAGTTGGCAAGAGAGATGAACATGACTTGCATCAGACGTCTTGGGCATCCACATGGAGGTTGAACATGGAGGAGAAGATTGTGGCTAGATCAATGGAGGATTCAATTCATGAGAATACCAAGCATGAGTATCAACGTACATCTGAAATTTTCAATATTCGTACTTGTGATATTATTTGTTGTTGGTGTCCAGATATGGGACATGGCATTATTCAATGTCCAAGTGAGGCAGTGACAATGATGGGTTCTCAAGTGGATCTTGAACCCGAATTCGTAGTTGCTTGTGGATCCAATTTTGAAATTAAGCTTGACTCTAAACTTGAATTAGAGGTTGAATCAAAATTTGAAATTGAGCTGGAATCTAGAATGGAGGTTGAGGTTGTAGTTGTTTGGAGACTTGGATTTTCGAAGCGAATCACACAAACAATAAACCTTTGGAATTTTAGCTTAAGCTTGTCAAATTAAAAGCTCAACAATTGGAATTGAAATTTTCGCTCAAGGTGTGCAAAATTCAGCATACTAGAGCTCGGGATGTCGCAAAAATCGCAAAACCGAAGTCGAGTATCTCGAGGATGCAAACCCCTAGCTCAAGACTTGAAACTTTAGATCAAAGAAGCTTGATTATTATGTCCTAAATAAACCAAAATTGTAGCCAAGGGGAGAGTTAAGAGATTGAACAAATTTAATTTGCAAGAAATGGTCTTTGAGTTAACCTAAGTGACTCTTGGTTGTGGATGAAATTTTGACTACTTCGGCTCAAAGTTTTCGGCCAAGACAACCCCTTAAGGTGCCACAATTCGGCCTATAAATGCCATACCATATTCTAAAGAAATGATACACAAAATCCTCCCAAAGCCTTTCAACAATTCGAGCAACACAATGCTGCCGAAAATCGTGCCTTCCAAATCGAGTTCTTGAAGTAGTGAAGTAACATTTCAAGTCAACATTCTGCCCATTTTTCCGCTTGTAATTAAATCCAAAAAGTTTCCAAAAAATTCGGGTGACAATCTAATGTGAATCCTCGTACGAATGAAAAGCAAACACAATTAATCGAACCGCGCCCTCAACTCAATAATGTTAAAAAGGATTCATTGTTGTTGTCCCGATCTTTTGAATTAAGTGTGTGCGTGATTTTCACCCCTAAATTACGAGGATTAGTAAACAATGAAAACAACCGAAAACTCGAACAAACCTTCAAAGATCAAGCATATGACAATCCGCACAAGAACGATCGATAAACGTCACAAAGCATAAACTTTGATAAGTTTGATTTTTGATACAAAGCAAGAAGCTTTTGGGTTGTTTGAGAGAAACTCAAGGACAAATCAATTATGTTGGAACTTCTCAGTTCACAATCTTAATTTTGATGTTAACAAAACTTATTATCTTTTTTGTAATGCCCGGATTTAAAAAAAAAAAAGTTACTGTTCACGGTTACTATTCACGGGTACTGTTCATCCGATCACTATTCAAGCGCTGCGGCGCTAGAAACTAGCGCCTAGGCGCTAGATCTGCGAAAGCTTGGCGCTGAGGCGCTAAAATAGTGGCGCTGCGGCGCTACAGACGCGAAAAATCAATATTTGAGTCAACTTTCACCTCCTCCAATCATTTTTCTCCTCCTCAAACGAACCCTCATCCATTTCTCTCCATTTTTAAATCTTCTTTCTAATATTAAGGGAGATTTGCTCAAGAAAATTATAAAATGAAGTTAGATTTGTGATCCTCTCGTCACGGGCTTCACGAGGATGTAAGTATCTTCCATTTTTATTCAAGTTTGGAAATGAGTTGAATTTTAGAATTGATATTTGAGTTGATATTTGAGATGTTGAGATGTGACGATTGTGTTGGTTTGCATTTAAAATGGAATTGAAGACAATGGCAAAGTAAAGGAGCTAACTCTTTAGGACGTATGCCATGTGTTTGATAGAATGATTCAATGAATGTTTTTATGGCATATTAAGGTTAAGAAATTTATGGATCTTGATTCGAAGCAGTATTGAACTAATTATGAATTCTGAACAGAAATTACTCTGTTTTGATAGATGATCAAAGTCCTTGAGTTATAGTAGAATTCAAAGGTTCAAGGCTTCTCACCTACGCATTTCGATCTTCTTTTGGTAATATTTGAAAGGTATGTTACGGTCGGTAACATACGAGGTAAAAGTATCATTTTATTTAAATTGAAAGTCTATGGCTAGATGAACTATTGTGATTTGATGATGATTGTTGTATTGAGATGAGTTGATTATGATATCGAGATGATGATATTGATTTGCATCATGACATTGCATATTGAGCCACTTGTTGATTCAAATTTGATATGGCGGAGGTCGCCTTGATTTATTGATTTGTTGGACGTATGGGGCTATAGTTGAGTTGGCATAGTGTATGTGGAGGTCGCTGCTATGGCCTGAACACTCTCTATAGGCGCACCATAGTCTTGGGATTGTAGAACACATCAATCCACCCCGAGCGGATGAGTCGGTGGATGTTGCTGGGTGATTCTATTCCCTTGGGTACCCTATGACCAGATGATTCACTTGATCTTGAGATTTATTGATAGCCCACAGCTTCTGATCATGCATTACATTATATTGCATCTTTATGAATTTTATATGAACTATTTGAAATTTAAATTCTCATATGTTATTGATTGTATCATACTGGGTTTATACTCACCGGCATGTCGGCTACCTCTTGTTTTCATGTGCTTGACGGTAGGTGAGGCGAGGCTTGGGATGCCAGAGTCCAGTTCCAGGCGAGGAGATACGAGTTAGAGTGGGATTCTCGGGTCTTAGGAGCTATGTGATGATGTTTGGATTCTTTGGTTATTATTTTCTTTTGGGCATGTTGAAAATTATATTTTAAACATGTGAGACTTTTAAATTATTTTGACGATGTTTATGTGGATTTGTGAACAACAAATTATGTATTTTACTCAATCGTTTGGTTTGATACATTTAAAATTATTAGTATTAGATATCGGACCCGGGGCCCCACATTAGGTGGTATCAGAGCATAAAATATTTGGGAACAGGGTAGATCGAGTCAGTTTGAATTGCTTGATCATGTGATATATTTGCTAGAATTTTCATTGTGCCATAATGTGAAATACATGATTTAATTGAGATATTATATTGTTGATCTTTATTCGAGATTTTTGAGATTTTGAGTCTCGAGAGCCAGAGATGATTGATACAAGACTGAGATGATTGTGATTTTGTGATTTTATCTGTGTTTGATCTATTGTATATAAGACATGGCTACTCGTGGTAGAGGTCGTGGTAGACATAGACAGAATGTACCAGTAGCACAAGATCAGGGCAGTGCTACTCATACTCAGATGGATATAACTCCGACTCCGATGGAGATACTGTTAGTCAGATTTCAGTCTTTGCAACCACCAATGTTGAAGGGTACAGAGAATGCATTAGAGTGTGAGAACTGGTTGGAGAATATGGATCAATTATTTGAATCTCTTGAGTATCCAGATGATCGTAGAATCAAGTTAGTTGTTCATCAGTTATTGGATGTTGCTAAGAGTTGGTGGATCATGACAAAGAAAGCTTTAGAAGGTCGATGTACGATTGTTACCTGGGATACTTTTAAATCTGAATTTTATCAGCGTTTCTTTCCTACCTCTTATAGGAAAGATAGGGGAGCCGAGTTTGCAAATTTAAAGCAGGGAAATCTAAATATTGAGGACTATGTTGCTAAGTTCTCGAATTTACTGAGCTTTGCTCCTCATGTAGCATCCGATGAAGAAGCTAAGGCCGACCACTTTATAAATGGTCTTAACCCTGATATATATACCTTGGTTAATACTGGAAGGCCTAACACTTTTGCCGAGGCTCTTGATAGAGCAAAGGGAGCTGAAACCGGAATCATTAGACAGAGAGGTCCTCAGTATTTACAACGACCCCAACAGCCACAGTTTCGACAACAGTTCAGACAGGGTAATACTGGCAGTAACAGTGGCAACATAAGAGAGCAGTTTCGGGCTAGAGGCAAGCAATTTAAGAGGCATGGCAGTAATTTTTCGAGTTCTAGTGGATCGAGACAGTCTGGTTCAAATCAGAGCACTGGTTATTCAGGTCCAACTTGCGGTCAGTGTGGTGGTAGACATTATACCGATCAGTGTAGAGGAGTCTCGGGAGCTTGCCACTTGTGTAACCAGGTGGGACACTATGCTCGAGTGTGTCCTAACCGTGGCAGTGATACATCTCAGAGTAGGGGATCATCGAGACAGACACCTCACCAGAATCGTCAGACTCCTATAGTTCATTCCTATCAGCAGTCAAACCGATCAGATCAGAACAAACAGAGTGGTAGCCACAGGGTAGGACAACCACCTAGACAGCACGCTCGAGTTTTTGCACTCACTGAGGATGAGGCACATAATGCTCTAGATAATGTCATTGCAGGTAATTGTTTTCTCTCAGGTTATCCTGCTTATGTTTTGATGGATACTGGTGCATCACATACTTTCATAGCTGAGCACTTTGTCACATTGCATTCGTTGAATTCTATGCCATTATCATCTACATTATCTATTTCTACTCCACTAGGCAAAGTGATGAGGTCAGCTGAAATGATAAGTAGTTGTGAATTTCGTTATGAGGATAATGTCATTGAGCTCGATTGTATTGTGTTGGAGATGTTTGATTTTGACTGCATACTTGGTATTGACATGTTGACAAGATACAAGGCAACTGTAGATTTTTTTCAGAAGATTGTTAAGTTTAGGCCTGATATGACAGATCACTGGACATTCTATGGTAAGGGTTCTCGAGCTAAGATTCCTTTGGTATCTGTTTTGTCCATGACTCGTTTGTTGCAGAAAGGAGCAGAATGTTTCTTGGTTTATGCAATTGATATTTCAAGGTCAGTACCTAAATTGGCAGATATTCCAATTGTTAGTGAATTTACAGATGTATTTCCAGATTAAATTCCAGAATTTCCTCCAGTCCGAGAGGTTGAGTTCAACATTGAGTTGATGCCAGGTACACAACCTATTTCTAGAGCTCCTTATAGGATGGCACCAATTGAACTAAAAGAACTAAAGGAACAACTTGAGGATCTATTGGCTAAAGGATATATAAGACCAAGTGTTTCACCTTGGGGTGCTCCGGTTTTATTCGTGAAGAAGAAAGATGGGTCTATGAGGCTTTGTGTCGATTATAGACAGTTGAATAAAGCCACAGTAAAGAATAAGTATCCTTTGCCACGGATTGATGATCTCTTTGACCAGTTGCAGGGTTCTTCAGTATATTCTAAAATTGATTTAAGATCTGGATATCATCAGTTAAGAGTTAGCGAGGTAGATGTGCCTAAGACTGCTTTTCGTACCAGGTATGGGCATTTCGAATTTTTGGTTATGCCTTTTGGGTTGACCAATGCACCTGCGGTATTTATGGATTTGATGAACCGTGTGTTTCAACGGTATATAGATCAATTTGTTGTGATCTTCATTGATGATATTCTTATTTATTCAAAATCTGAAATTGAGCATGCCGAGCATTTGAGAGCTGTTTTGCAAATTTTGAGAGCTGAAAAGTTGTATGCTAAATTATCCAAATGCGAGTTTTGGTTGGATAGAGTGGTTTTCCTTGGACATGTGATTTCAAGTGCTGGTATATCAGTTGATCCGAGTAAAGTTGAGGCAGTCATCAATTGGGCTAGGCCGACATCAGTTCCTGAGGTACGTAGTTTTATGGGTTTGGCAGGATATTATCGCAGATTTATTGAAGGATTTTCACAGATTGCGAGGCCAATTACCCAGCTGACACAAAAGAATGCACCATTTATTTGGTCTCAAGCATGTGAGGCTAGTTTTGTTGAACTTAAGAAGAGATTGACTAGTGCTCCAGTTCTGACTATCCCATCAGGTGCAGGAGGATTTACAGTGCACACTGATGCTTCACATCAAGGACTGGGTTGTGTATTAATGCAGCATGGCCGTGTGGTTGCCTATGCTTCACGACAGTTGAAGCTACATGAGTCGAGATACCTAGTGCATGACTTGGAATTAGCAGCAGTGGTTTTTGCCTTAAAGATTTGGCGTCACTACTTGTATGGTGAGAAATTTGAGATATTTACTGATCATAAGAGTTTGAAATACCTCTTTTCACAAGCTGAGCTGAACATGAGACAGAGGCGTTGGTTAGATTTGTTGAAAGACTATGATTGCGAAATAAAATATTATCCAGGAAAGTCTAATGCAGCAGCCGATACTTTGAGCAGAAAAGTATGTAATATGTCTTTGATCACTAGCAGTGTATCTGATCTAGTAGAAGAATGTTGTCTTTCTGGTTTGGACTTTGTGGTAGATACTCAACATGTAAGAGTATTTTTGATTCAGACTGAGCCCGAGTTGTTTGTAAAAATTAAAGAGGCCCAAAGGTTAGATCAAAGCATTCAGAAATCAGTTGAACTCGTCAGATCAGGACATCGATCAGAATTTCAGGTCAATAATGATGGTATTTTGTTTGTGAATGATCGTATTGTAGTTCCTAATATTTCCGAGTTGAGGATGCATATTTTACGTGATGCTCATTGCAGTAAATTCAGTGTACACCCTGGAAGTAAAAAGATGTACAATGATTTGAAGAAACAATTTTGGTGGAAAAGAATGAAATCTGACATAGCAGAATTTGTATCTCGTTTTTTGAATTGTCAACAAGTGAAAGCAGAACGAAAGCGACCAGGAGGTCTTTTGCATAGCCTTAAGGTTCCAGAATGGAAGTGGGACCATATTACCATGGACTTTGTCACGAAATTGCCGAGATCGTCGAGAGGTTGCGATGCAATTTGGGTTATCGTTGACAGATTAACCAAGTCTTCGTGTTTCATTCCTTATCAGATGACATATAGGCACGATCAGATGGCCAGATTGTACATTAGAGAAGTTTTGAGATTGCATGGTGTGCCTACGTCCATTGTATCAGATCGTGATCCCAGATTTTCTTCTCATTTTTGGCAGAGTTTACAAGAGGCCCTTGGTACTCGTTTGCATTTGAGTACAGCATATCATCTTCAGACAGACGGACAGTCAGAACGTACTATTCAGACATTAGAGGATATGCTGAGAGCTGTAGTGATGGATTTTGGTATTGGTTGGCAGGATTCGTTACCACTTGTCGAGTTTTCTTATAACAACAGTTATCAAGTGAGCATTGGAATGTCACCATTTGAAGCACTATATGGCAGGAAATGTAGATCTCTTCTGTATTGGGACGATTTATCTGAAGCACCAATTGTAGGACCTGATATGATAAGAGATATGACAGAGAAGGTGAAATTGATTCAAAGTCGTATGAGAGCTGCTCAGGATAGGCAGGCTAAGTATGCGAACATCATGAGACGGCCGTTGATTTTTGAGAAAGGTGACAGAGTTTTTCTGAAAATATCTCCTTTCTGTGGTATAATTAGATTTGGAAAGAAGGGTAAATTATCACCGAGATTCATAGGTCCGTATGAAATTTTGGAACGTGTTGGTGATTTGGCTTATAGATTAGCTCTTCCTCCTGCATTATCAGGTGTTCATGATGTTTTTCATGTGTCAATGTTGAGGAAATATCATCCAGATCCATCTCATGTGCTTCCACCTGATGAGGTTGAGTTAGACAAGACTTTGAGCTATATTGAAAGACCGATTCAGATTCTAGGCAGAAAAGATAAGCAACTCAGAAATAAATTGATACCGTTGATTAAAGTACAGTGGAACAGACATGGTGTCGAGGAGGCAACTTGGGAATTAGAAGATAAGATGAGACAAAAATATCCAGAGTTATTCAAATGAAGTATGCTTCTATTCTCGGTTTTATTTTTAGTATTGATCATTACATGTTAGACTTGAAATTGATGATTTGATTTCGAGGACGAAATCTATTTTTAGAGGGGAGGAATTGTAATGCCCGGATTTGAAAAAAAAAAAAAATTGAAAAAAAAAAGTTACTGTTCACGGTTACTATTTACGGGTACTGTTCATCCGGTCACTATTCAAGCGCTGCGGCGCTAGAAACTAGCGCCTAGGCGCTAGATCTGCGAAAGCTTGGCGCTGCGGCGCTACAGACGCGAAAAATCAATATTTGAGTCAACTTTCACCTCCTCCAATCATTTTTCTCCTCCTCAAACGAACCCTCATCCATTTCTCTCCATTTTTAAATCTTCTTTCTAATATTAAGGGAGATTTGCTCAAGAAAATTATAAAATGAAGTTAGATTTGTGATCCTCTCGTCACGGGCTTCACGAGGATGTAAGTATCTTCCATTTTTATTCAAGTTTGGAAATGAGTTGGAAGTTTAGAATTGATATTTGAGTTGATATTTGAGATGTGACGATTGTGTTGGTTTGAATTTAAAATGGAATTGAAGACAATGGCAAAGTAAAGGAGCTAACTCTTTAGGACGCATGCCATGTGTTTGATAGAATGATTCTGTCAGGATCGGTTATGGGGGCCCCGACTGAACATCAGTTACGAAGCTGTGCATCAGTCGTTGACCCTTCTGACTAATTTACCAATGAGCTGCAATAGCTCGTGTTCTAAGAATAAATACAACGATGAATTAGATCGAGTTTGGTTAAACAACTAAGCGGAAGACACTCAAAATAATCCTTCGTTAAGAAAACAAACTGATCAATTTTATATATCTTGTGCAACTGGTTAACTGAAGAAAAGAAGTCAGTTAGAGCTTATATCAGTTCGGTTATGGACAGAACTGAACTGATATCAGCTGGACTGATGAAACAATTAAGAACAACACAGTTAAACAGTTAGACTGAAAACAAAACACAAGATATGTTTATGGATGTTCGGAGACTTCAACTGCTCCTACGTCACCCCTTCTACCTCCTCGGGTAGGATACACTAGAAGACTTTGATTTATACAAACCTTTGTACAAACCCACCTAGCTTAGGACTTACCCACTGCCTAACTGAACTCCTAGTTCTAAACTGAAGGCATCACCTTCCAGTCAACACTTCTTTAACGTCTATGTGAGAAAGACTACATACACATGTTTTACGTCTGTGTGCAAGACGGAATCTGAGATGATGAGTGAGTGTGTGTGTGTGTGTGTGAGAACTGATCAATGAACACTACCCGAAAGTGTTCTCACACACTGAGGGAAAAAGGCTTCTAATCTAAGCTGATAATACAATGAAGTGTTCCCTCTGGGCTGATTGCTTCTAACAAGCTGATATGTAATAAGCATGCCCTTGTTCTTTGTTCTCGTTTTTCTCAGTGTTAGTCTTCACTGAACTTCAGCTTCTATTTATAGGCGTTTGGCTGACCGTACAGTAAGACTCAATAATGTGTCCGTTGCATTTTGAATTTGTTCCTCGACATCTTTCCGGAACTTTTGGCTTTAAGCTCTGATGCAACGTCTCTTATTGTACTGTGGTAGTACAATAGCTTTTGTACCTTCGTGCTTAGCTGGATTCCATTATTAAGCTTGTCTTGATCTGCAACTGATTGACTCTGACTGATGCTTTCAACTGGTCAGTTGAACTGGTCTTCTGTTGGGCTGGTGAAATCAGTTGAGCTGATTTCACTCTTTCAGTTGAACTGGTCAGCTGGGCTCTTCATCAGTTGAACACTTCATCAGCTGGCCGGGCTTCTGAAGGTCTTCTGCTGAACTGCTCATCAGCTGGACATTCAGTTGAACTAGTCTTTCAGTTGGCACTTCAGTTCTACTGTTTTCAGTTTACGCGATCAGTTGGACGTCTTCAGTTAGCATTCCTCGACAGCTTTAGTTTTGGCTCGTAACTGATTATTTCAGTTCCAGCTTACTGCACACTAAGGTAGATTATTAGAAACAAAATAACAAGTTTTGTTAGCATCAAAATTAAGCAAAGATTGCGAACTTGAAAAGTTCCAACAATCTCCCCCTTTTTGATGATCACAAAACTTGAACAGTTAAAGTGATATGATTCTCCCCCTTTGTGAGAATCAAAAACATTTAAGCAATCAAAACAAAAATTCAGTTCCAGGAGTGAATGCTCCCCCTTACTAACTGAATTAATAAGAAAAACAATTTAAAAAGAAACTAAGATAATTTCAGTTTGAGGGATAACAAATTTGAAAAATATTTTTTTTTTTAAAAAAAACTCCCCCTCAACAACTGAATTGAAAAATCATTTTAAAATATGAATTTAAAGGAAAACTCCCCCTTAAAAATATAAATAGTCACACGATTTTAAAATTATTTTAAAGCAGCAATAATCATGCAAGCAGTTAAGGCTACACAAAACTGGGATTATCAGTTCAGATACATTTAAACAAACTGAATAACATGATGTTCATTTAAACAAATAAACTTCCCTTGTATTACAATTAAGCACACCAGTTATGTAAGGGAAAACTGCTACTACATTTAGCTGGATTTTAAACAACATCAGTTATCAATCAGTTTACACATAATAGAACTAAATGTACCAACTATCGGTTGCCTTGAATCCTTGAAAGACTGCAAAGTCTTAATTTCCTTTTGATAGATGAACAGCTAACTGCTTTGAACTTGAGGTCCTGTGCTAGCCAACTGGTTTAGCTGATGCAAACTGGACTCAACTGATTGCTGAACCGCATTGATCATTTCTCCTGATCTGATATGGCAGTTAAGCGGCGGCACTTCTGATGATTAAGCTCCAGTTAACTCATCAGTTTCAGCTGGTAGTTGGGTTTCGTCTGTTGATCAGTTTAACTGGTAGGCTTGCAACTGAAATCTTGTTCGCATATCAGTTTTGCTGTTCTCCTGTCAGTTGACCTCAAAACCTGCAAGCTGCTAAAATAAGAAAATCGGATTCGAGCGAAGTGGCTACAATATTAATTGCAGAACCAATCCTCTCTTCTCAGAAACACGTGAGATATAAAATTTTTAAAAGGGTTTTGAAAACCATTTTAAAACAAATTTAAAATACTTTAAAACATTTTACAAATATTTTAAAAACATTTTAGATCAGTTTTTCAAATGTCTTTCTTAGAACATCAAGCTCTGATACCAGTTGTCAGGATCGGTTATGGGGGCCCCGACTAAACATCAGTTACGAAGCTGTGCATCAGTCGTTGACCCTTCTGACTGATTTACCAATGAGCTGCAATAGCTCGTGTTCTAAGAATAAATACACCGATGAATTAGATCGAGTTTGGTTAAACAACTAAGCGGAAGACACTCAAAATAATCCTTCGTTAAGAAAACAAACTGATCAATTTTATATATCTTGTGCAACTGGTTAACTGAAGAAAAGAAGTCAGTTAGAGCTTATATCAGTTCGGTTATGGACAGAACTGAACTGATATCAGCTGGACTGATGAAACAATTAAGAACAACACAGTTAAACAGTTAGACTGAAAACAAAACACAAGATATGTTTATGGATGTTCGGAGACTTCAACTGCTCCTACGTCACCCCTTCTACCTCCTCGGGTAGGATACACTAGAAGACTTTGATTTATACAAACCTTTGTACAAACCCACCCAGCTTAGGACTTACCCACTGCCTAACTGAACTCCTAGTTCTAAACTGAAGGCATCACCTTCCAGTCAACACTTCTTTAACGTCTATGTGAGAAAGACTACATACACATGTTTTACGTCTGTGTGCAAGACGGAATCTGAGATGATGAGTGAGTGTGTGTGTGTGTGTGTGAGAACTGATCAATGAACACTACCCGAAAGTGTTCTCACACACTGAGGGAAAAAGGCTTCTAATCTAAGCTGATAATACAATGAAGTGTTCCCTCTGGGCTGATTGCTTCTAACAAGCTGATATGTAATAAGCGTGCCCTTGTTCTCTGTTTTCGTTTTTCTCAGTGTTAGTCTTCACTGAACTTCAGCTTCTATTTATAGGCGTTTGGCTGACCGTACAGTAAGACTCAATAATGTGTCCGTTGCATTTTGAATTTGTTCCTCGACATCTTTCCGGAACTTTTGGCTTTAAGCTCTGATGCAACGTCTCTTATTGTACTGTGGTAGTACAATAGCTTTTGTACCTTCGTGCTTAGCTGGATTCCATTATTAAGCTTGTCTTGATCTGCAACTGATTGACTCTGACTGATGCTTTCAACTGGTCAGTTGAACTGGTCTTCTGTTGGGCTGGTGAAATCAGTTGAGCTGATTTCACTCTTTCAGTTGAACTGGTCAGCTGGGCTCTTCATCAGTTGAACACTTCATCAGCTGGCCGGGCTTCTGAAGGTCTTCTGCTGAACTGCTCATCAGCTGGACATTCAGTTGAACTAGTCTTTCAGTTGGCACTTCAGTTCTACTGTTTTCAGTTTACGCGATCAGTTGGACGTCTTCAGTTAGCATTCCTCGACAGCTTTAGTTTTGGCTCGTAACTGATTATTTCAGTTCCAGCTTACTGCACACTAAGGTAGATTATTAGAAACAAAATAACAAGTTTTGTTAGCATCAAAATTAAGCAAAGATTGCGAAATTGAAAAGTTCCAACAGATTCAATGAATGTTTTTATGGCATATTAAGGTTAAGAAATTTATGGATCTTGATTCGAAGCAGTATTGAACTAATTATGAATTTTGAACAAAAATTACTCTGTTTTGATAGATGATCAAAGTCCTTGAGTTATAGTAGAATTCAAAGGTTCAAGGCTTCTCACCTACGCATTTCGATCTTCTTTTGGTAATATTTGAAAGGTATGTTACGGTCGGTAACATACGAGGTAAAAGTATCATTTTATTTAAATTGAAAGTCTATGGCTAGATGAACTATTGTGATTTGATGATGATTGTTGTATTGAGATGAGTTGATTATGATATCGAGATGATGATATTGATTTGCATCATGACATTGCATATTGAGCCACTTGTTGATTCAGATTTGATATGGCGGAGGTCGCCTTGATTTATTGATTTGTTGGACGTATGGGGCTATATTTGAGTTGGCATAGTGTATGCGGAGGTCGCTGCTATGGCCTGAACACTCTCTATAGGCGCACCATAGTCTTGGGATTGTAGAACACATCAATCCACCCCGAGCGGATGAGTCGGTGGATGTTGCTGGGTGATTCTATTCCCTTGGGTACCCTATGACCAGATGATTCACTTGATCTTGAGATTTATTGATAGCCCACAGCTTCTGATCATGCATTACATTATATTGCATCTTTATGAATTTTATATGAACTATTTGAAATTTAAATTCTCATATGTTATTGATTGTATCATACTGGGTTTATACTCACCGGCATGTCGGCTACCTCTTGTTTTCATGTGCTTGACGGTAGGTGAGGCGAGGCTTGGGATGCCAGAGTCCAGTTCCAGGCGAGGAGATACGAGTTAGAGTGGGATTCTCGGGTCTTAGGAGCTATGTGATGATGTTTGGATTTCTTTGGTTATTATTTTCTTTTGGGCATGTTGAAAATTATATTTTAAACATGTGAGACTTTTAAATTATTTTGACGATGTTTATGTGGATTTGTGAACAACAAATTATGTATTTTACTCAATCGTTTGGTTTGATACATTTAAAATTATTAGTATTAGATATCGGACCCGGGGCCCCACATTTTTTCTAACAATCTACCTTAGTTCGCAGACATCTAAGATCGAACTAATCAGTTTACGAAGCCTTAACTGAAGCTATCGAAGATACCAACTGATCGCCGAGACCAAATCAGTCCAATTGGTTCTTCAATCAAGAAGTTCAGTTGGTTGTCCAACTGATAGGTAATTCAGTAGGAAGATCTCAAAAGCCTGGCCAGCTAATGTTGTGTCCAACTAACGAAGAGCCCAACTGACCAGTTCAACTGAACGAAGGTGAAATCAGTTCAACTGACGAGTCAACTGATTTCATTAATCCCAACTGAAGATCAGTCAAGATGACCAAACTGAAGCATCAGTCAGAACCTTTCAACTGCAGATCAAGACAAGCTTACAATAAATGGATTCCAGCTGTGCGTAAAGGTACAAGCCATTGTCCAGTCAAAGGACAATAATGGACGTTGTATCAGAGCAATATAAGACAAAACACTTCAGAAGGGCAGACGAAAATTCAAGACACAAAGTCCAAGAAGTCAATTCAAATGCAACGGATACAATAATTGAGTCTCGATGTACGATCAGTTTTTTCCGCCTATATAAAGATAAGATCAGTGAAGACTCAAATAAGAAGAGATACATTCGAGAGTGAAAAGAGTGAAAAAGAAAAACAGAGAAGGGCACACTCAGTTGCTTATCAGCTTATAGAAGCGTTCAAGCCCAGAGGGAACTCTTCATCGTTGTATCAGCTTAGTTTAGAAGCCATTGTCCCTCAGTGTGTGAGAACATTATTTGTTCAGTTCTCACACACACACTCAATCTTAAAACCACTCAAATACAGTCTTACACAAAGATGTTAAACTTGTATATGTAGTCTTTGACACATAGACATTAAAGAAGTGTTGGCTGGAAGGTGCTGCCTTTAGTCGTAGCTAGGAATTCAGTTTAGGCAGTAGTGTAAGTACTAGCTGAGTGGGTTTGTACAAGTAGTTGTATAAATCAAAGTCTTCTAGTGAATCCTATCCTTCTGATAGAAGGGGTGACGTAGGAGCATTTGAAGTCTCCGAAAATCCATAAACATATTTTGTGTATTTAACTGTTTAACTATTGTCTTCAAAATGTTTGGATCAATTAGAGTATCCGTCAGTTCAGTTGTCACCATAACTGAACTGAAGAATGCAAAAACTAATCTAGTTTTATTCAGTTACTCAGTTTACATAAAGTGAAATGTTTTCTAATATAACAATATTCTTCACGAAGGATTACTTCGAGTTTCTTCCGCTTGGTTTCAAACCAAACTCGATTTAATTCATCGGTGTTAATATTATTAGAACACGAGCTATTGAAGCTCACTGGAGATTGTAGTGTTTGAAATGCCTTCGAAGGCACTAGCACACCCGATCCTTCAGCTGGTATCAAAGCGGGTTGTTCTAAGAAGAACATTTGAAGAAAACTGTGTTTTAAAATGTATTACTTTAAAATAGTGTTAAAAGCTATTTAAAAGTATTTCAAACAATTTGAAAATATTTATACGTCTCTCATTAGTAAAAAGTTGAGAGGATTGGTCCTGCAACTTTCGTTATGGCCACTTCTCTGAATTCCTAACTTCGGGGTTTTAATCAGGCTGCAGGGGACTGAGGAACATCTGCAAAGATGCAAAGCTAAAATGCTCACTGAACAAGAGCTCAGTTGCAAACCTACCAAGTCAGCTGTTCTTCAGACGAAACTCATCCATGTTGGGATGTTGGTTGATTTAATCACCAGATGAACTCCACGTGAGCCTATTCAGAGTCTGCTCGACCAGTTGGGTGAGAACAGAGGACAATTTCAAAGCAGTTTAACTCGTTTCTCTAGTAAATTGAACTCACAACTGATGCAGCAGTTCAAGCAATCAAGACAACTAGCTGATGGTATATCCAGTTCTGTCACAGAAACCGAATGATATCTGATGTTGTTTAAAATATGCTATTATCGTAGCAATTTTTCTTTTTCAACTGATGTATGCACTCAGATGTAAATTCTTGGAAATTTATTTAAATATAGCATCATGTTTATTCAGTTGTGTTTCGTTGTGATTGAATAGATATTCTCAGTTATCTTGCTTACGATGCTTGAATGATTATATAACGGCCCGAAAATTCGTGTTTGAAAATTTTGCGGAAAATTTAAAAATTTTCTTTTAAATAATTAAAAAGTCTCATTCATAGATAAACTGAAAAAAATGTTAAATGTTTAAAAAAGCAGCGGAAGAATGTAATGTTTTGCAAAGTAATAATTTAAAATAATTCAACGAGAGATAAAATGTTTGAGCATAAAAATCGTAAGTGCTGAAAATGAGGTCCTCGGGTTCCACTACTGCCGACTCGAGCTGGCTCACTGATCCCCGCCCTGGGTCCCGACCTCATCATTACCTACAACAATCAAGTCTAGTGAGCCTAAAGACTCAGCATGCATATATCGTAAATAACGAGTAAATAATATAGTAAAATTTGCATAGGAGTAAATTATCATGTCATGAGGCATAATCGTGAAAATAATTTATCATGAACAATTATAATACGTGCATAACTGAACTGAAAATCATAGTGAAAATGTTTGCTCCTCGGAGCCTTGTACTGGAATAGCGTGTTAAAATTTTCTGTTGAGATTATGGTCTACGCAAGTGGCCCCTGCAATGAACTGAACTGACCAGTAACTGGCGACTGGATGAAGTAATAATCCCATGACCGGTAACTGACGACCGGGTTTAGTAATGTTTGTCTGATCAGACTAATGTCACAGTATACGGGATGGTACAACTGAACTGACCGGTAACTGACGACCGGATAAAATAATGCTCCCATGATAGTGAAATGGTGTGGGGCCCCGGGTCCGATATCTAATATTAATAATTTTAAATGTATCAAACCAAACGATTTAATAAAATACTTAATTTGTTGTTCACAAATCCACATAAACATCGTCAAAATAATTTAAAAGTCTCACATGTTTAAAATATAATTTTCAACATGCCAAAATAAATAGTGAACCAAAGAAATCCAAACATCATCACATAGCTCCTAAGACCCAAGAATCCCACTCTACTCGTATCTCCTCGCCTGGAACTGAACTCTGGCATTCCAAGCCTCGCCTCACCTACCGTCAAGCACATGAAAATAAGAGGTAGCCGACACTGCGGTGAGTATAAACCCAGTATGATACAATCAATAACATATGAGAATTTAAAATTTCAAATAGTTCATATAAATTCACAAAGATGCAATATTATGCAATGCATGATCAGAATCTGTGGGCTATCAATAAATCTCAAGATCAAGTGAATCATCTGGTCATAGGGTACCCAAGGGAATAGAATCACCCAGCAACATCCACCGACTCATCCGCTCGGGGTGGATTGCTGTGTTCTACAATCCCAAGACTATGGTGCGCCTATAGAGAGTGTTCAGGCCATAGCAGCGACCTCCGCATACACTATGCCAACTCAACTATAGCCCCATACGTCCAACAAATCAATAAATCAAGGCGACCTCCGCCATATCAAATCTGAATCGACAAGTGGCTCAATATGCAATGTCATGATGCAAATCAAGATCATCATCTCGATATCATAATAAACTCATCTCAAGGCCACAATCATCATCAAATCACAAGTAATTCATCGAGCCATAGAATTTTCAATTTAAAAATAAAAATGATATTTTTACCTCGTATGTTACCGACCGTAACATACCTTTCAAATATTACCAAAAGAAGATCGAAATGCGTTGGTGAGAAGCCTTGAACCTTTGAATTCTACTATAACTCAAGGACTTTGATCATCTATCAAAACAGAGTAATTTCTGTTCAAAATTCATAATTAGTTCAATACTGCTTCGAATCAAGATCCATAAATTTCTTAACCTTAATATGCCATAAAAACATTCATTGAATCATTCTATCAAACACATGGCATGCGTCCTAAAGAGTTAGCTCCTTTACTTTGCCATTGTCTTCAATTCCATTTTAAATTCAAACCAACACAATCGTCACATCTCCAACATCTCAATATCAACTCAATATCAATTCTAAACTTCAACTCATTTCCAAACTTGAATAAAAATATAACATACTTACATCCTCGTGAAGCCCGTGACGAGAGGATCACAAATCTACCTTCATTTCATATTTTTATTGAACAAATCTCCCATAGATTGAAGAAAGAAATGTAGAAAATGGAAGGAGAAAGGTTTCGATGGATAAGGAAGAGAAAAGAAATGATGGGAAATGATTGAGGAAGTCAAAGTGTGCTTTAAAAAATCAATTTTCGCATCTGTTAGCGCCGCGGTGCCATTTCTAGCGCCTCAGCGCCAAAAATCCCGAACTGTTAGCGCCTAGGCGCTTGAATAGTGACCCGTGAACAGTAACTTTTTTTTTTCAATTTTTTTTATATTTCGGGCATTACAATTCCTCCCCTCTAAAAATAGATTTCGTCCTCGAAATCAAATCATCAATTTCAAGTCTAACATGTAATAATCAATACTGAAAATAAAACCGAGAATAGAAGCATACTTCATTTGAATAACTCTGGATATTTTTGTCTCATCTTATCTTCTAATTCCCAAGTTGCCTCCTCGACACCATGTCTGTTCCACTGTACTTTAATCAACGGTATCAATTTATTTCTGAGTTGTTTATCTTTTCTGTCTAGAATTTGAATCGGTCTCTCAATGTAGCTCAAAGTCTGATCTAACTCAACCTCGTCGGGTGGAAGTACATGAGAAGGATCTGGGTAATATTTTCTCAACATAGACACATGAAAAACATCATGAACACCTGATAATGCAAGACGAAGAGCTAATCTATAAGCCAAATCACAAACACGTTCCAAAATTTCAAACGGACCTATGAATCTTGGTGATAATTTACCCTTCTTTCCAACTCTAATTGTACCATGGAAATGAGATATTTTCAGAAAAACTCTGTCACCTTTCTCAAAAATCAACGGCCGTCTCCTGATGTTCGTATACTTAGCCTGCCTATCCTGAGCAGCTCGCATACGACCCTGAATCAATTTCACCTTCTCTGTCATATCTCTTATCATATCAGGTCCTACAATTGGTGCTTCAGATAAATCGTCCCAATATAGAGGAGATCTACATTTCCTGCCATATAGTGCTTCAAATGGTGACATTCCAATGCTCACTTGATAACTGTTGTTATAAGAAAACTCGACAAGTGGTAACGAATCCTGCCAACCAATACCAAAATCCATCACTACAGCTCTCAGCATATCCTCTAATGTCCTGAATAGTACGTTCTGACTGTCCGTCTGTCTGAGGATGATATGCTGTACTCAAATGCAAACGAGTACCAAGGGCCTCTTGTAAACTCTGCCAAAAATGAGAAGAAAATCTGGAATCACTGATCTGATACAATGGACTTAGGCACACCATGCAATCTCAAAACTTCTCTGATGTACAATCTGGCCATCTGATCATGCCTATATCTCATCTGGTAAGGAATAAAACACGAAGACTTAGTTAATCTGTCAGCGATAACCCAAATTGCATCGCAACCCCTCGACGACCTCGGCAATTTTGTGACAAAGTCCATGGTAATATGGTCCCACTTCCATTCTGGAACCTTAAGGCTATGCAAAAGACGTCCTGGTCGTTTCCTTTCTGCTTTCACTTGTTGACAATTCAAACAACGAGATACAAATTCTGCTATGTCAGATTTCATTTTTTTCCACCAAAATTGTTTCTTCAAATCATTGTACATCTTTTTACTTCCAGGGTGTACACTGAATTTACTGCAATGAGCATCACGCAAAATATGCATCCTCAACTCTGAAATATTAGGAACTACAATACGATCATTCACAAACAAAATATCCTCATTATTGACCTGAAATTCTGATCGATGTCCTGATCTGACTAGTTCAACTGATTTCTGAATACTTTGATCAAACCTTTGGGCCTCTTTAATTTTTACAAACAACTCGGGCTCTGCCTGAATCATAAATACTCTTATAGGTTGAGTATCTACCACAAAATCTAAACCAGAAAGACAACATTCTTCTACTAGATCAGATACACAGCTCGTGATCAAAGACATATTACATACTTTTCTGCTCAAAGCATCGGCTGCTGCATTAGACTTTCCTGGATAATATTTTATTTCGCAATCATAGTCTTTCAACAAATCTAACCAACGCCTCTGTCTCATGTTCAGCTCCGCTTGTGAAAAGAGGTATTTCAAACTCTTATGATCAGTGAATATCTCAAATTTCTCACCATACAAGTAGTGACGCCAAATCTTTAAGGCAAAAACCACTGCTGCTAATTCCAAGTCATGCACTGGGTATCTAGACTCATGTGGCTTCAACTGTCGTGAAGCATATGCAACCACGCGGCCATGTTGCATTAATACACAACCCAGTCCTTGATGTGAAGCATCAGTGTGCACTGTAAATCCTCCTACACCTGATGGGATAGTCAGAACTGGAGCACTAGTCAATCTCTTCTTAAGTTCAACAAAACTAACCTCACATGCTTGCGACCAAATAAATGGTGCATTCTTTTGTGTCAGCTGGGTAATTGGCCTCGCAATCTGTGAGAATCCTTCAATAAATCTGCGATAATATCCTGCCAAACCCATAAAACTACGTACCTCAGGAACTGATGTCGGTCTAGCCCAATTGATGACTGCCTCAACTTTACTCAGATCAACTGATATACCAGCACTTGAAATCACATGTCCAAGGAAAACCACTCTATCCAACCAAAACTCGCATTTGGATAATTTAGCATACAACTTTTCAGTTCTCAAAATTTGCAAAACAACTCTCAAGTGCTCGGCATGCTCAAATTCAGATTTTGAATAAATAAGAATATCATCAATGAAGATCACAACAAATTGATCTATATACCGTTGAAACACACGGTTCATCAAATCCATAAATACCGCAGGTGCATTTGTCAACCCAAAAGGCATAACCAAAAATTCAAAATGCCCATACCTGGTACGAAAAGCAGTCTTAGGCACATCTGCCTCTCTAACTCTTAACTGATGATATCCAGATCTTAAATCAATCTTAGAATATACTGAAGAACCCTGCAACTGGTCAAAGAGATAATCAATCCTTGGCAAAGGATACTTATTCTTTACTGTGGCTTTATTCAACTGTCTATAATCGACACAAAGCCTCATAGACCCATCTTTCTTCTTTACAAATAAAACCGGAGCACCCCAAGGTGAAACACTTGGTCTTATATATCCTTTAGCCAATAGATCCTCAAGTTGTTCCTTAAGTTCTTTTAATTCAATTGGTGCCATTCTATAAGGAGCTCCAGAAATAGGCTGTGTACCTGGCATCAACTCAATGTTGAACTCAACCTCTCGGACTGGAGGAAATCCTGGAATTTCATCTGGAAGTACATCTGAAAATTCACTAACAATTGGAATATCTGCCAATTTAGGTACTGACCTTGAAATATCAATCACATAAACCAAGAAACATTCGGCTCCTTTCTGCAACAAACGAGTCATGGACAAAACAGATACCAAAGGAATCTTAGCTCGAGAACCCTTACCATAGAATGTCCAGTGATCTGTCATATCAGGCTTAAACTTAACAACCTTCTGAAAACAATCTACAGTAGCCCTGTATCTTGTCAACATGTCAATACCAACTATGCAGTCAAAATCAGACATCTCCATCACAATACAATCAAGCTCAATGACATTATCCTCATAACAAAATTCACAACCACTTATCATTTCAGCTGACCTCATCACTTTGCCCAGTGGGGTAGAAATAGATAATGTAGATGATAATGGCATAGAATTCAACGAATGAAATGTGACAAAGTGCTCAGCTATGAAATTATGTGATGCACCAGTATCCATCAAACATAAGCAGGATAACCTGAGAGAAAACAATTACCTGCAATGACATTATCTGGAGCATTATGTGCCTCATCCTCAGTGAGTGCAAAAACTCGAGCCTGCTGTCTAGGTGGCTGTCCTACCCTGTGGCTACCACTCTGTTTGTTCTGATCTGATCGGTTTGACTGCTGATAGGAATGAACTGTAGGGGTCTGACGATTCTGGTGAAATGTCTGTTTCGATGATCCCCCACTCTGAGACATATCACTGCCACGATTAGGACACACTCGAGCATAGTGTCCCACCTGGTTACACAAATGACAAGCTCCCGAGACTCCTCTACACTGATCGGTATAATGTCTACCACCACACTGACCACAAGTTGGACCTGAATAACCAGTGCTCTGAACTGAACTAGACTGTCTCGATCCACTAGAACTCGAAAAATTACTGCCATGCCTCTTAAATTGCTTGCCTCTAGCCCGAAACTGCTCTCTTATGTTGCCACTGTTACTGCCAGTATTACCCTGTCTGAACTGCTGTCGAAACTTTGGCTGTTGGGGTCGTTGAGAATACTGAGGACCTCTCTGTCTAATGATACCGGTTTCAGCTCCCTTGGCTCGATCAAGAGCCTCAGCAAAAGTGTTAGGCCTTCCAGTATTAACCAAGGTAAATATATCAGGGTTAAGACCATTTATGAAGTGATCTGCCTTAGCTTCTTCATCAGATGCTACATGAGGAGCAAATCTCAGTAAATTCGAGAACTTAGCAACATAGTCCTCAATATTCAGATTTCCCTGCTTTAAATTTGCTAACTCGGATCCCCTATCTTTCCTGTAAGAAGTAGGAAAGAAACGTTGATAAAATTCAGATTTAAAAATATCCCAGGTAACAATCGTACCTCGACCCTCTAAAGCTTTCTTTGTCATGATCTACCAACTCTTAGCAACATCCAATAACTGATGAACAACTAATTTAATTCTACGATCATCTGGATACTCAAGAGATTCAAATAACTGATCCATATTCTCCAACCAGTTCTCACACTCTAACGCATTTTCTGTACCCTTCAACATCGGTGGGTGCAAAGACTGAAATCTGGCTAACAGTGTTTCCATCGGAGTAGGAGTTATATCCATCTGGGTATGAGTAGCACTACCCTGATCTTGTGCCACTGGTACGTTCTGTCTATGTCTACCACGAGTAGCCATGTCTGATATACAATAGATCAAACACAGATAAAATCACAAAATCACAATCATCTCAATCTTGTATCAATAATCTCTGGCTCTCGAGAGTCAACAAACTCAAAAATCTCGAATAAAGTTCAACAATATAATATCTCAATTTAAATCATGTATTTCACATCATAGCACAATGAAAATGCTAGGAAATATATCACATGATCAAGCAATTCAAACTGACTCGATCTACCTTGTTCCCAAATATCTTACGCTCTGATACCACCTAGTGTGGGGCCCCGAGTCCGATATCTAATATTAATAATTTTAAATGTATCAAACCAAACGATTTAATAAAATACTTAATTTGTTGTTCACAAATCCACATAAACATCGTCAAAATAATTTAAAAGTCTCACATGTTTAAAATATAATTTTCAACATGCCAAAATAAATAGTGAACCAAAGAAATCCAAACATCATCACATAGCTCCTAAGACCCAAGAATCCCACTCTAACTCGTATCTCCTCGCCTAGAACTGGACTCTGGCATTCCAAGCCTCGCCTCACCTACCGTCAAGCACATGAAAACAAGAGGTTGCCGACATGCCGGTGAGTATAAACCCAGTATGATACAATCAATAACATATGAGAATTTAAAATTTCAAATAGTTCATATAAATTCACAAAGATGCAATATTATGCAATGCATGATCAGAATCTGTGGGCTATCAATAAATCTCAAGATCAAGTGAATCATCGGGTCATAGGGTACACAAGGGAATAGAATCACCCAGCAACATCCACCGACTCATCCGCTCGGGGTGGATTGATGTGTTCTACAATCCCAAGACTATGGTGCGCCTATAGAGATTGTTCAGGCCATAGCAGCGACCTCCGCATACACTATGCCAACTCAACTATAGCCCCATACGTCCAACAAATCAATAAATCAAGGCGACCTCCGCCATATCAAATCTGAATCGACAAGTGGCTCAATATGCAATGTCATGATGCAAATCAATATCATCATCTCGATATCATAATAAACTCATCTCAAGGCCACAATCATCATCAAATCACAAGTAATTCATCAAGCCATAGAATTTTCAATTTAAAAATAAAAATGATACTTTTACCTCGTATGTTACCGACCGTAACATACCTTTCAAATTTTACCAAAAGCAGATCGAAATGCGTAGGTGAGAAGCCTTGAACCTTTGAATTCTACTATAACTCAAGGACTTTGATCATCTATCAAAACAGAGTAATTTCTGTTCAAAATTCATAGTTAGTTCAATACTGTTTCGAATCAAGATCCATAAATTTCTTAACCTTAATATGCCATAAAAACATTCATTGAATCATTCTATCAAACACATGGCATGCGTCCTAAAGAGTTAGCTCCTTTACTTTGCCGTTGTCTTCAATTCCATTTTAAATTCAAACCAACACAATCGTCACATCTCCAACATCTCAAATATCAACTCAAATATCAATTCTAAACTTCAACTCATTTCCAAACTTGAATAAAAATATAACATACTTACATCCTCGTGAAGCCCGTGACGAGAGTATCACAAATCTACCTTCATTTCATATTTTTATTGAACAAATCTCTCATAGATTGAAGAAAGAAATGTAGAAAATGGAAGGAGAAAGGTTTCGATGGATAAGGAAGAAAAAAGAAATGATGGGAAATGATTAAGGAAGTCAAAGTGTGCTTTAAAAAATCAATTTTCGCATCTGTTAGCGCCGCAGTGCCATTTCTAGCGCCTCAGCGCCAAAAATCCCGAACTGTTAGCACCTAGGCGCTACTTTTCTAGCGCCGCAGCGCTTGAATAGTGACCCATGAACAGTATCCGTGAACAGTAACTTTTTTTTTTCAATTTTTTTTTTATATTTCGGGCATTACAAATGGCCAAAAGCAATATCTCATAAATCTCAAAAATGAATATTTTGCACGTGATATAATTAAATAACATCATTAAATATGAACAATTTCGATCTTCTTATATTAAAATCATGTACTCGCGATATTTAAAAATACCTATATGACTTGATTGAAGAGTGAAAGAAGAAATAAACATGCCTTGGTTTGTTTTGACAGAAAACAAACGAAATAACGACGCGGCGCGACGAAGACGGAGTGCTCTTCACTTTCTTACTTTTTCTCTCTTAATTCCTTTAAACCAAGCATGCACCATAATTATTATAATAGCGTAAAAAAATCGTAAACGTGATGTATGAACATTTAAAAATATCATGATTTGTGCTCAGGGCGCTGCCACGACCAAAATCTCACCCCGGGTTCAAAATGACCATTTTGCCCCTAGGAACCCAAAAATTATCGTTTCAACCCTGGACCTCTAAAATTGACCCAAAGCTTACCAAACTCCTTAAAATATCCCAAAACATTTTTAAAAATATTCCTAGACATAAATTCGAGCCCAATTCATAACTTAACCGAATTGTTTTAAAATTTGGGCCGGGGGCCCGGTTTTTACCCGAATCGACTCGAAAACCACCCGAAAAATTCTCAACTTTTTATCCATTCTTAAAAACACTTATAAGATCCTAAATTGACATTTCCAACCCAAAACTCACGGCTAAAAAAAATCAGAACAAGAACAAATCTCTCAGCTAAAAAAAATATCTCCACCTTACCAAAACTCTCGGCCCACCTCATTTACCATTATCTACCAAAAACCCATGTCTCGAGCTTAACCGATTTACCAGCCATGAGCCAACCTACTAAGGACCTAACTCAGACCCTAAGACACCCAACCAAACCGAGCCACTGGTCCCATGCACTCTCCTAACACTAGGAACCAAGAAAAATGCACAACACTCACTACCGAGACCAATTCGCTTCTCCTTAATTGGATCGCTTGTTCCCTGATTTTCATCATGGCTCGAGCCATTCTATACACTGACTCAGACCCAAAAGGGTCTGGTCCAGGGCTGGAGAGGGCCCTCGCACGGCTGGTGAGAAAGAAACAAAGGACCGAAACCACTACACTAAAACACCCGATCTGCACAGCCCACACTCCAGCACCTACACCTCACACTCCTGGTCTGTAAGGGCCCCTGACCACCTAATACAGCAGTCCCCTTGCAACAATATATCAGAAAACGTGAGTGGGAAACATGTTTTTTGTACAGAAACGTGATAACCCAAGGAAACAATGGTTTTACATGCATGAACAAGAAACTATCGGCCAAGACAGCACAACAGCGTAAAATATATATATAGCGTGTATGACGAGCAAGGAAGATACCTAGCGTGCCTTATGGTGTTTGACGATCAAAAAGGAGAAAATGGAAGCTCCCTTTGCAAGGACAAGAGGCAATCGACGGTTTTTAATGAAGAACAGCCCTGAAATCGAGAGAGGAGGCAGCTGGGATAGGGGTGTCGGCTGATAAAATCTTTAGGTTTATGGTTAATGGTTTTTAGGTGCTAATTATATAGATAAATAATGGTAATGGGTTTTTTTTTTAAAATGACAATTAATGATTTAAAAGCTAATTAAGCCCAAAAATCTTAAAACTAAGCCCAATAAAATCAACGCACTCCCGAAAAATATATCGAGTTGAAAAGATTTTGAAAATATTAGCCGAACCCTTAAAAAGTCCCCCGTTTTGATAAAATTTGCGTACCGTAACATTTAAAAATCATGCGGGTAAAAATACCTAAAAATTCTCATTTTTGAAAAATACACCTAAAAATGCTTTAACTTAATTTATAAAAATAATTTGTGAAATAAAAATAATTTTTTGAAAATTCTCCGGTCTTCGTTACTCGATCAAATGCAACTTAAAAAATTTTAATGCATGAACTTTTAAAATTTCATGAAACAACTCCTATCATGCATGAATTATGCCTAAAATGCATAAAAATAATTAAACATAAATTAATGAAATAAACATGCATTTAATGCTTTAAAACAATTAAATAAAATACCAAAGAAGTTTAATAACTTGCATGCATGCCAACTTTTTAAATTATATTTACTAACATGCTAAATTACCACTTCTTAAATAATTTTTTTTATTAACTTATCCCAATACTCCATCTCCAGTCCGGCCTCACTTATTTAATTGAAAAAGGTAACAATTAAACTACCGCGTAAAATAAATAAATTCAAAGAAAAGAATTTAAATAGTCATGCAATAAAAATCATTTTAATTTAAATACTAGAAATTATGCATGGCTTATACGCAGTCCAAATTGTGGGTTCTACTGGTACCAAGATTGCTGCCAAGATCTATATAAGTCCAGGAGGTCTTGGGTTCTAATCCTGGGGATGTAAAAGCT
The DNA here is from genome assembly GCF_022965805.1 of Primulina eburnea. Lineage (NCBI taxonomy): Eukaryota > Viridiplantae > Streptophyta > Magnoliopsida > Lamiales > Gesneriaceae > Primulina > Primulina eburnea. Next base: position 10,966,687 of record NC_133116.1, read on the forward strand.
CCAGTGCCTGGGCTGGAGAAGTTCTATGAGTAATAGGTAATGGGATAATCGTGAGAGGACTTAAGCCCAACCGGGAACAGCCCATGTGCATTACAGATTAAATAACTAATTAAATATTTCTTAAATACGGGCTTTTATTCAGTCTCTGAGGGGGAGCTTTTCTTTTTAACTAAAAATTTATCTTAAATATCCAGTCACTCTCTCAGTCAACTAAAAAGTATTGTTTTAAATTTTTTTATTTATTAATTCAGTTTTAAATAAAAGAGGATTTTTTTTTTGTGTCTTCAAAATTTCTTTAATTCAGTTTTTGAGGGGAGCCTTTAACAGAGTTTGAATGTACTAACCCTTACCCTGAATATATTGTGCTTAATTGCTTAAGTTTTGTGACCATCAAAAAGAGGGAGATTGTTGGAATTTCTCAGTTCGCAATCTTAATTTTGATGTTAACAAAACTTATTATCTTATTTCTAACAATCTACCTTAGTGCGCAGACACCTAAAACCAAACTAATCAGTTTACGAAGCCTTAACTGAAGCTATCGAAGATACCAAGTGGTCGAACCAACTGATCATTGAGACCAAATAAGTCCAACTGGTTCATCAATCAAGCAGTTCAGTTGGTTGTCCAGCTGATAGGTAATTCAGCAAGAAGACCTCAAAAGCCTGACCAGCTGATGTTGTGTCCAACTGACGAAGAGCCCAACTGACCAGTTCAACTGAACGAAGGTGAAATCAATTCAACTGACGAGTCAACTGATTTCACTAAGCCCAAATGAAGATCAGCCAAGCTGACCAAACTGAAGCATCAGTCAGAACCTTTCAGCTGCAGATCAAGACAAGCTTACAGTAAATGGATTCCAACTGTGCGTAAAGGTACAAGAAATTGTCCAGTCAAAGGTACAATAATGGCCATTGCATCAGAGCATTAGAAGACAAAACACTTCAGAAGGGCAGACGAAAAGTCGAGACACAAAGTCCAAGAAGCCAATTCTAAATACAACAGATACAATAATTGTGTCTCGTTGTATGATCAATTTTTCCCGCCTATATAAGGAGAAGATCAGTGAAGACTCAAATAATAAGAGATACATTCGAGAGTGAGAAGAGTGAAAAATGAAAAATAGAGAAGGGCACACTCAGTTGCATATCAGCTTATAGAAATATTCAAGCCCAGAGGGAACTCTTCATCGTTGTATCAGCTTAGTTTAGAAGCATTGTCCCTCAGTGTGTGAGAACATTAATTGTTCAGTTCACACACACACACACTCACTCTCAAAACCACTCAAATACAGTCTTGCACAAAGACGTTAACCTTGTGTATGTAGTCTTTGACACATAGACGTTAAAGAAGTGTTGGCTGGAAGGTGCTGCCTTCAGTCGTAGCTAGGAGTTCAGTTTAGGCAGTAGTGTAAGTCCTAGCTGAGTGAGTTTGTACAAGTAGTTGTATAAATCAAAGTCTTCTAGTGGATCCTATCCTTATGATAGAAGGGGTGACGTAGGAGCATTTTAAGTCTCCGAACATCCATAAACATATATTGTATATTTAACTGTTTAACTACTGCCTTCAAAATGTTTGGATCAGTTAGAGTATCTGTCATTTTCGTTGTCACCATAATTGAACTGAAGAATGTAAAAACTAATCTAGTCTTATTCAGTTACTCAGTTTGCATAAGGTAAAATGTTTTCTAATATAATAGTATTCTTCACGAAGGATTACTTCGAGTTTCTTCTGCTTGGTTTCAAACCAAACTCGATTTAATTCATCGGTGTTAATATTCTTCTAACACGAGCTATTGAAGCTCACTGGAGATTGTAGTGTTTGAAATGCCTTCGAAGGCACTAGCACACCCGATCCTTCAAATTCAATATTCAATAATTTGAAAAATATATTCAAAATTCGTCCAAATATTGATTACAAATTCAAAAGATATCAAAAGATAAGTTACAAATTATCTAGTACTAAAAATAAGGTAAAAATATTTTTTCCGCGTTCCAAGCGCCACGACACTGATACAGTAGCGCCTAGGCGCTAAAGTTTCTCACCATGTAGCGCCTAGGCGCTACATTCTAGTGCTGCGGTGCTAGGCAGCTTTGCCCTGCACTGCGGCGCTTCTTCCCGGGCGCTGTGGCGCTGGTCCACCAACGTTACTCCGCACTTAATAACATTTGTATGGCCTCCAAAGTCATTTCCATGCATCATGGATCCTCCTAGGCTCGGAACCTTATTTGCAAGTTCTTCCCGATTGCTTAAGAGCCCATCAATGCTTCCTTGAATTTCTTCATTCGCCCTCTCGTGATTGGTCCCTCCGGCAACTCTAAAGGATCCCATGCCTTCCTCAAAGGTTGTTCTTCCTTGATTGCATCATCCTCCCCTTCTTGAAAATGATTTGTATTTAAATCTCGTTCATCACCTACGTCAAACAACAAAAGATCACTAACATTAAATGTAGAACTCACGTTGTACTCACCTGGCAAATCGAGCTTGTAGGCGTTGTCATTGATCCTTTCAAGGACTTGAAATGACCCATCACCCCTAAGCAATAACTTTGAACGTCTCTTCTCGGAGAAATTTTCCTTTCGTAAATGCAGCCACACCCAATCACCCTTTTCAAACACCACCTTTTTCTTCCCCTTGTTGTCTTGCTTGGCGTATTGCTCATTTTTCTTTTCTATGTTGGCATTGACCTTCACATGCAAACTCCTAAAAAATTCAGCCTTCTTTTTCTCATACATGTTTAACCTTTCATTCATAGGTAAAGACATCAAATCCAACAGAGTCAAATGATTAAAACCATACACAATTTCAAATGACGAATAATTTGTAGTAGAATGAACACTACGGTTATAAGCAAACTCAAAAAATGGTAAACATTATTCCCAATTCTTTAAGTTTTTTTTTAAGAATAGCACATATTAAAGTTCCTAACGTCCTATTAACAACTTCTGTTTGACTATCAGTTTGAGGATAACAAGTCGTAGAAAAAAATAATTTAGTGCTAAGTTTAGCCCATAACGTTTTCGAGAAATAACTCAAAAACTTAACATCACGATAAAAAACAATAGTCCTAGGCATGCCATGCAACCTAAAGATTTCTCTAAAGAACAAATCTGTAATGTTAGATGCATCACCAGTTTTATGACAAGCAATAAAATGTGCCATTTTAGAGAACCTATCAACAACAACAAATATTGAGTCCCTCACCTTCTTAGTCCTAGGCAAACCCAAAACAAAATCCATAGATATGTTAATCCAAGGTTCACTAGGGACAGGAAGTGGTGTATACAATCCATGTGATTGTGTTCTAGACTTAGCTTGTCTACAAGTTATGCATTTTTCACATACACGCTCAACGTCACGTTACATATGTAGCCAATATGAATGTTCTTGCAAAGCACTCAAGGTTTAGCCACACCAAAAAGTCCCATCAAACCACCCTCATGTGTCTCCCTAAAAATTAATTCACGAATTGATGAATTAAAAATGCCCAAGCTATCTTCTCTAAATAAGAAACCATGATGAAAATAAAATTTGTCATGTGCACCATACATACATGTTTCAAACACATCTTTAAAATCCTCATCTAGCACATATAACTCCTTGACATACTCAAACCCCAAAATTTTAGATTCCAAAGTAGAGAATAATATTTACCTTCGTGATAACGCGTCGGCCACTACGTTTTCCTTACCTTGCTTATATTTGATTATGTAGGGGAATGTCTCCACAAATGCCACCCACTTGGCATATCTCTTTTTCAACTTTTGTTGCAACTTAAGATGCTTTAAGGATTCATGATCCGTATGAATCACAAACTTCCTAGGTCTCAAGTAATGCTGCCATGTCTCTAGCGTCCTCACAAGTGCGTACAACTCCTTGTCTTACGTTGGATAGTTCAGCGCTGCTGCATTGAACTTCTCACTAAAATACTCCACCGGCTGTCCTCCTTGCATCAAAACTCTGCCAATACCTACACCTGAAGCTTCACATTAAATTTAAAAAGTATTAGCAAAGTCAGGCAAAACATGTAAATGAGTATTAATTAATTTATGCTTGATAATATTAAAATATTTCTCTTGCGCCTCGCCCCAATAGAATGGAACGTTCTTCTTTATCACCACCGTCATCGGTGCTGCCAATGTGCTAAAATCTTCTACAAACCTCCTATAGAATCTTGCAAGGCCATGAAAGCTTCGGACATGACCAACAGTAGTAGGCGTTGGCCAATCTCGAATCGCACTTACCTTGTCTTCATCCACTTGTATGCCCTGTGAACTCACAACGAAACCCAAAAAGTCAAGTTTGCTCGTACAAAAATCACATTTCTTTAGATTAGCAAATAAATTTTCAGTCCGTAGTGTGATTAACACAAGTCTCAAGTGGTCTGAAATGACCTCGATTTTTTTTTCTAATCATAAATCATAAATTCTAAAATACTAAAATAAAAAACTTTACCATTTCTAGCAATCATAATAATTTAACAATTTAAATCTCAAGTTCATAAAATAAATCCTAAATCATCGACTAACAAAACTCCAAAATCGACCTTTAGAAGATCAACTAACAATAAAATAAAGCATAAAAATATCTCTAATAAAAATCATTAAAATAATCTTTAAATCATTTATCTAACAAGCTAGTGCGGAAACATAAAGGCCCTCGGGTGTGTACTGCTGCACTCGATCCACTCAATCGTCACCGCCTCCCATAAATCACCAAATCCTGCATCATACAAACCTAGTGAGTCTAAAGATTTATCACGTTCTAAACATGGATAGCAAATAATACATATACAATCACATGCATTTAAAAATTATACTTTTATTTAAAATAGATTTTGAACATAAATAGCCACTTTAAATCATTTAAGCATAATTAAATCATAAATAGTAAAATCATTTTAAAAATAACTTTAAGCATAAATAAATCATTTAAAATCATTTTGAGCATAAATAAATTATTTTAAAAATATCTTTAAGCATCATCATGAATCATATATCATAAAATATTTTAATCATACAGCTTTCAATCATATATCATTTTGGGTGAAGTTTGATCCTTGAAAGTGACTAGCTTTTATCCTCGGTCGACTGATCAGTCTTCAGCTCTATATGGCCCATGAGGGTGTGCACTAGGCTCCATCGTGGAAATACGATCGTCAGGGTCCTCTAGGGCCTTTTCCCGCACACGGGGTCCCTCTGGGGCCTTGGCCCGTATATGGTCTCCCTCTGGGCCATGGCCCTCACGTCATCCTCACAAAATTGTAAGTTCACCATCCTCACATAAACGGATCTCCCACAAATCATATATCATATGTCATAGTCAATTCACATCCCTCAAAATATTTTATTTTTCTTTAAAAATCATAAATAGCATATCTTTCTAAAAATAGCATTTTAAATATTATAAATTGCACAGCTTTACCATAAATCATAAAATAACATATCATCATCAAAATTATTGTTTTAAATCATAGAATATCATTTTACAAGCATTATGATCCTTCGGGACGCTGCCAAGCATTTATATATTTTCCTAAGTGTAAAATTACCGTTTTTTCCCAGGACGTAAAAATTCTTGAATTTATCTTTTTCTCACTTTTAATGACATGGGATTATTCTATATAATTATTTAAGATTATATATAAATTTCCATCATTTTATAAAGCCTAAAACTAGGTTTTCAATTAATTTTTTAATTAACGTTTCGTGATGCGATTAATCCCGAATAATTTCAAAACTCTATATTTTGATCCCAAATTTTAAACATAACATTTTTATTATTTATTCTATCTTGGGAGCCATGAACCACACCCGTGGACCCATGGTTCCAATTTTCCTTCTTAAAATCTCTAAATTGACACATTATCGAACCACCCGAGCCATCTCTCAATTTACTCGAGCCATGGTCAAGCTACCTCAAGACAAACCCGAGCCAATCTACTTAGGCACCCACCGGACCAAGACAGCCCAAAGAACTTGACCCTAACTATAACGTATCGTACTTTTGAACTATTTTAAAAATTGCGGAAAAATAAAACTTTTCTTAAATAGATAGTAATCGGCATGCATAAAAATCTTAAAACATGGGCGGTCCTCGGGTTTAGTGAAACGTCTGCTAATTCATTTTCTTAAAAAAGTACTAGAATTTTTTTTTTCTACAACTCATTGGTCGAACCCTCAAGTACATAAAAATATTTTTATAAAATATTTTGCACCATTTTAAAACAATAAATCCACCAACTAGTATTTGAAAATTAAAGGAAATATCTCCAAACGTAAAATCGTCAAAAGTTAACCCACCTAAAAAGCTATAAGCTTAAAAAGTATCATCCTCTCAAAAACTACTCAAAAAGCATAAATAAATGGTCTTAAAAATCTACTGACGTAAATCTTAAACTTAAGTGTGGAAAGTAGAAGCGCTGGTCCTCGAGTTATGTGCACCTCCAGTCTAGTCAAACCAGGCATCCAAGCCTCCCTCTACATTAATATCATAATCACATGCATCAATCACACATAGTGAGTCTAAAGACTCAACATACCATAATCTTGATAACAACATAATACATATACAGATAACAGTACAACAGTGCAAAAATACATGTACTTAAAATATCGTTTTCATGAAGATGCATAAACTTTAAACATAACCAGTTTCGTAAACATTTTCATGATGCATAAAACTTTAAATAAAATATTTTCTTATAAACATAAACATATTTGTATTCGTATCCATATTCATATCAACATATCCATATCATCATATTCATATTCGTATTAACATATTAATATTCATATTCATGTTCATGTTTGTTGAATTCAGATGTGATTGTGACTCGTATTCTTAAATGTACTGGGCGATGGATCCATCTACATGTAACCACAGTACTGGGCGACGGGGGACACCAACAACACTCTCATCGGTCAACTGGGCCCTGGCCTTACGTATTAACATATCCTTGTATGGAAATGCGATCGTCGGGGTCCCTCGGGGGCCTTCTCCCATAGACGGGCTCCCTCGAGGGATTTTTCCCATAAATGGGTTCTCTCTAGGGCCTTCTCCCATAAATGGGCTCCCTCTGGGACCTTCTCCCCTCACGACATCCCCATTCATATTATCATATCATCGTATTCGTATCAACGGAAACACGATCGTCGGGCTCCCACTGAGACCATAACCCTCACGATATTTCCAACATATTTAGTCACAATCCCTTCACGTTCTTCAACATTTCGTATTTCCATCACTTAATAAAAACATGCATATAATATCGTTTTTCTTTTAAACAAAGCATGCAACATGTCATTTAAATGTCAAGATTAAATCATAAAAATCCATAAAAATTTAAAAATCATAATTTAACATATTAAAATCATAAACATCCATAAACATTTTAAAATAAACATTTTAACATATTAAAAATTCGTAAACAATTAAAATAAACGTTTTAACATCTTAAAAATTCATTAACATTTAAAATTGACACATTAACATATAAAAATTCATAAACATCCATAATCATTGAAAATAATCATATTAGCATATAAAATAGCATTTAGGACACTGCCATGACGTTTACTAATTTTTAGGTGTAAAAAAACCGTTTTACCTCTAGACGTAAAATTTCATATTTTGACTTTTTCTTAATTCAATTGACTCTAACATGTTCCAAATAATTATTTAAGCTTACATGAATTTTCCCATATTTATTTAGCTTAAATCGATGACTTTTAATTTAATCTTTAAATGTGACGTATTAATGCGTTTTAATCCCGAATTAAACCAAAACTTAGTATAAAATTCCCAAATTAAAAACTTAGACTTTTAATAATTATTTAAGCTTAAATATAATTTTTCATAATTTTATAAAGCATAACACTAGGCGTTTCAATTAACTCGTTAATTAGCGTTTTGTGGGGCGATAAAATCCCGAATAAATCCAAAACTCATTATTTTGACCCCAAATTTTAAACATAACATTTTAAAGATTTAATATACCCTTCCAAGTCATGAGCCACCCCCGTGGACCCATGGAATCAATTTTAGCCTTATAATTTTCGAAATTGACACCCTAACGAACCAACCGAGCCATCTCTCAATTTACTCGAGCCACGCCCGAGCCACCTTGAGCCGAAACCTAGCCAACCCATCTATGGACCCTATTGACCAAGCCCAGCCCGAACAACCATCCCTGGCTTGCTCAAAAACTCCCTGGAACTTGACCCAATATTTTGCTGTGTTGTGCATGTGTATCCTTGCAAATCTAGGACTCCTAACCCAACTAGGACTCCCCCATCCAAGCCACCACCGAGCCCATCTATCCCTAACCATCCCTGGACCAAGCCCAGACCCAGCCCAGGTCCCCCTAGAACACACGCACAATCCGCCTGAATCAGAAGCACACCTGCGCCACTTACTTGAACCTCACGGGTTCCTCTTTTCCCTCGAGCCAGCAGCGACCCAAGCCACTCCAGACCCTGCCCCAACCCTAGAACATCTCCCTGGGACCCTGATAGACCATCTAGCCCATCCCAAACCGAGCCGCAACCCTTGCAATTCTCGGCCTCCAGAATTCATGCGTGGAGAGTCCTTTCACGCAGGGACTCTTCCAGTCAACTAAGCGCGAGCCCTAGCCCCCTAGGAATCTACCAAGCCCTCACCCATGACCCTCCTCGAGCCCCAGCCAGCCTGGACAAGCCCCAAGGCCCCATGCAAAGCCTACCGATCCTAAGCACCACAACAAGCCAAGCAACCTTCGGTGATCTATTCTTAATTAATTCGTACGGTTCCAGCTTTGTATTGTTCATGTTTGTGCGTGTTTCTAGCCTCTTAAACTTGTGTAAAACAATCTCATATTACTTCATAATCATGGCATCCCATTAGGTACATGAGTTTCATGATTTTTAGATCAACAACATGCTTTAAAAATTAACCTTTGATTCATGAACGAATTTATTTGAAAGTTTTAATTGTTTTTCATGCAATACATAATAAAATAAATACTATGGTGTGATGATGTTTGAAGGGAATAAATATACGTGCCTTTGCGTATTTAACGCACGATTAAAAACGTTAACGACGACGAAGAACGGAGCAACACCTTGGCTTTGAACTTCCCCTTGAACTTCAAAATTTCTTCTTCAAATTAGTGATGGTGTGTGCCGTGTGATAGGGTGTGAAAATTTCAGAAGTGTGCACGTGAAGTGTAGGGTTTTGGGGAGGGTTTTAACATATTAAATACTAATTAATCACTAACAAGGATTTAGGCCTATTAAGCCAACAATTTAGGCCCATTAGTCTTAATTAGGATTTATTTAAAACATTAAAATAGTTTTAGTAAAAATAAGTTTGTGAATTTAATAGCCGGGTTGTCAAAAAGTTCGTATTTTTGTTGAAAAACCAACACCGATAAAATTTACGTCCCGACGTATAAAATCACCTCAAAACTCCTTATTTTCAAAAATATGAAAAACCAACAGCTATATTTTAAACCATTAAAAACAAGTATTTAATAAAAACATTTTACGTTTTTCAGCCCTCGGTCCCGTTTTTCAATCACAACTTGAATAATCCTTAAAAATACAGTTTTATGCATAATGACAATAAAATCCTATTTAACAAATAATCATGCATGTCACATAATCAATTAAGCAATTAAAATAATTATTTAACCCTTTTTCATATTTCTTAGATTTGCATGCAGTTGGATTACGTCGTTTTAATTTTTGGACCTTACATTTAGCCTCCCGCTCAGTCCAAGCCAGCTCACTAGTCCTCACCTCTCGTCTCCTGAAAATCATCCTCACCTGTATCGATCAAGTCTAGTGAGCCTAAAGACTCAACATGTATAAACTGGAAGTAACAAGTAATATGTAATAAAACCACACGCATCTTTAAAATAAAGCGTACATACTTGAAACTTGAACTTGTAAACAAAACTTGAACATACATACATAACATAGACGTGCTATCAATATAAAAATTTTCTTAAACATGCGTGCATACTTTTACATACTTAAACTTCATTATTTTGATTAGAGATATGTTTCAAAGCAAGTGACCCATACATAAATACGCCTGATCAGACTAAATCACAGTACTTGGCTGGCAGAGAAATTACACTACCACATACATGATATCCCCATTCATTCTTTAACGGGTGGATTGGTCCCTGGTCATACTTTACCGCTTTCCAATCCTGATTTAAACTCGTTCATGCTTTAACGGGGTGGAGAGGTCCCTGGCCACGTTCACCGACTTCCAAACCCATACATAATTTGGTCACAAGACATTTAGCATATCTCAAAAAAATTAAAAGTATTTTTTTTTGCACGTCAAACATACTTACTTGGCGTTGAGGGATTCGTTGGATCTCGCTTGGGCCACTGCTGCACATACTATCATGAGTTTAAACCCTTATATTTCATAGCTTAGACGTAGGTACTCGTGCTCATCACCGAAGTAAATAAATAGCTTATGACATTCTAGATCACTCGGGACTTGACCTCGTAATTATCGTACTAAACCATGACATCAAACCCTAAGCAATCAATAAAATATTTCCACAAAAAAAGGGGGTACACGGACCCCGTGCCCAGGTCCGGCTAAGGGTCCGTGTAGGTTCTGTAAATAGATTACCCGAAAAAGGGAGAGGCACGGACCTCGTGCTAGGGTTCGTTTAAGGGTCCGTGTAGCCTCGAAATTTTTGATACTTCGAAGGAAACAAAGTCACGGACCCCGTGCCTGGGTCCGTGTAGCCTCGAAAAATCAAATCTGCAGGAAAACTTCTTGCACTGCCTATTTCTCCCAATTAAACCGACTAGACCATGAATCGATATCACGAGACCCATCCTAGGATGCTACATTATTGACTCCAACCCGTACCAACAATCCACACAACCCCAACATCGAATGCAACAACAAAACGACAGAAAATACGAGGTTCGACACCATTATTCTTCCTAAGGTTTCTATTACTTCCCAAGCCATCCCCAGCTCGAAACGAAACCTCAAACGGTACCTGAACACCTGCCAAATCATGTCTAAATGCATTAGTGATGGCCTCGCAATGTCCAACGAAGCCTGCAACTCAAACATTTCAAGAATTCATCAATAACATATTTTTCAGAAAACACAGTTTGAGCAGTCCCACAAAAACGGTCACAACTCACTCAATTTTTGTCCAAATATTTTTAATTTTATATCAAATCGAAGGTATAAAAAAATTATACGTTTCATATGTTGAAAGGTTTTCCAGACAACCGACCGAAAAATCTCAGTATTAAAAATGACAGCAAAATCGTGATTTGTGATCCAAAAACCGTTTCAAAATTTATCCAACCATATTTTCTCAAACTTCAACACAACATTCACATGGTTTTCATACAAAATACATCAAAATTTATACTATGACAAGATCGATGCAAAAACGAAAGAATATACATGCCTTTTGATATTTAAAATTACAGAACCGACGACACCGAAGCGGGGAAAGATGCGAGATTGATCCGGGACGAACGTGGCACGATTTTCTTGCAACACAAATCAACAAAACTTGTTGGAAAATTCAGAGGAGTGGGGCGGCTGCTACTAGAGACAAGAACCTTAGTTTTTTTTTTTTAAAACAAAATAAAAATGAAAGTGAACAATGAAGTGTGTGTGTGTTTGTGTTAACCGAGAATATGTGTGTGTGTTAGTGAGGGTGTGCGTGAGTTTTTGATAGTAATTAGGGGATAATTTGTGCTTAATTAACAATATACAACTAATTAAAATGCGAACCTTCCCCTAACATAAAATAAAAATTCCTTAATTTAAAATAAAATGTACAAGTGACAAACCTTATGTTAGGATCGGGAAAGAGTTTAGAGGGGGGGAGGGTGAATGAACTCTTTCAAAATTCTCGTGTAAAACTATGATTTCAACCGTTTTTAGGTGGTTGAAAAATTCTTCTGAAAACGGTTGAAAATGTGAACCACTATTAAGTGCGGAAAACGGTTCACAATCTTCAATGCAAATTTAAACACAATAACAGGCTCAATCAATAACTAGACACAAGACAAATAAATGTTTGCTGAAAGTAAATGACACATGTTTGTTATGGATGTTCGGAGAATAAATACTCCTACGTCAACCCTTCTTCCTCTTTAGGAAGGATTCGACTAAAAGATTTTGGATTTAAAAACGTCTTGCAACAGCCCACTCTAATCAGGATTTATCACACCGGCTGTTTTGGAATTCTTAGTGATCACTTTACACTTCTTGATATTTAAGAACACTTAGTTCACAAGATATCAAAGCTAAATCAAATAACCAACAGGTTACTGATGTGAATAACAGTTGGTTTGAGTAGCACGAAAATGATCCTTAGATGATCAAATGAATTTATGTTCAGTACGTGCTGATTGAGCGATGAATTATGAAGACTTTAAGAGCGCTTTGAGATCTTTGTAAGTATGCAAGCAAGCTGTAATATTTTGGTTGTGTATCGAGAGAGTTTCTGCTAGCACACTCTTCCGTTAATATACATGTTTTCCTTAAAGGTCGGAAAGGCATAACAATGTTAACCTGATCTTCTGAACAAACGTGTTGCTGTCGACATAATGAGCATTAATTGATCTTTGATAAAGCATTTAATATTCCTTTTGCTAAGCGTAGTTCTGAATCGCTTTTCCTGAGGAGTTCTTTTTATGGAAACTGTTTTTGGCAACAGAACTTGAAGTCTATACTTGGTCTTCCTTTTTTCTGGGAAAGATAATTAAATCTAGATCAATCTTGAAACTGATGTAAGTATACATTGACTTCAAGGCAGTGTAATACTTTGAATGTATTAAGCTGGTCAGTGAATATCTTTGAGCAATAAATAGTTCTCTTGAATGATCCGGTTCTGAGAAACCTTCAAGTCCAAGCTGAATCTGCTAACGGTCTGAAGTAAGCGGTTGAAACTTCTTTGAGCTTTAGACGGTTAGAAATATATACCAGCTGATGAGCCAAGCGGTTGAACTGATGCATATCTCTTATACGAACCGCAGCTGATATCGAGCTGACTTGTTTTTGTCATACACCAAAATTCTTGGGAATAATATTTTCTTAACAATTTCACCCTTTTTGGTGATGACAAAACCTAGCTGTATGGCTATGAATCATAAAAGTATTGACGAAGATATATAAGAGTGAAAATATTGTATTTCATTAAGTGAATGAAATTACAATGAACAGAGTAACCAGCTGTAATGCAAAAATTTGCAAGAAAAGTTTCTATGGACCTTTTACTTTGTTCCACTGCTTTTCGCCTCGTCTCCCTTTTCTTTTAATTTATGCAATTCCTTTATAACAAATATTTCTACTTCTTGAATTGCATTTTGACGCTCTCTTTCCCCCTTTTTGACATCACCATGAACAAGAAATTCCATGATTTCGGCAAGCTGAGCACCATGGGCATCGAGGCATTGTTCAAAATTTGTTTGAAGACGTGTTATTTGCTCCGATAGGCCAAGGTACAGGTTAAGATGAGCAGAATTATGTTTTGCTTGCTTGAGAGAAAAACTTGATTCCATGGTGGAAAGATCATTACGGAGAGCTCTCTTGACTGATCGAAAGTCTTCCTTGAGATCAAATTGTTTTTGATTGAGAGCCAAAATGGATCGATCCATGGTGATCAACTTAGTCAAAATCTGTTGTTGACAACTTTCTTCTAGAGCTTGTTCTTCTTCATGTTGTCCTTCGGATAGTGACCTGTCTTTAAAAGAAACCAGTTGAGAGGAAAAGAGCTTACCAGCAGATTTTGATTGATCAGGCTCATGAAGTTCAGCGGTAATGCTCTCAATGATTTTATCAATATCATCTGTGGAGGCAGAGGTTTTGTTGCCGGTTACAATTGGTTCCTTAGGTTTTGTTGATGAAGGACTAGATCGAGGAGAGTGGGCAGACAGTGAATATATGATCAGCTCGGTTTCCCATACTTCCTTTGTAGAGATCAACAGCTGTTCTGGAAGAGCTGTTGGATCATTGTTAGTGGGAGAGCTTGTTGGAGAAACTGTTTGATCTTGAAAAGTGACAACTGTAGAGGCCCGTGTTTTGTATTCGTAATTTTGCGGAATTATTAAAAATTTCTCTTTAAATAAGTAACATGCATCATTCATAAAATAAACTGATAAATAGATTTAACTTTAAAGTAACATCGGAAGTAAATATTGTTTTCAAAACCACAACTTAAAAATAATTCATCAAAATAAAACTTAGTTAGAACAAAAAAAAGTAAATGATGAAATGTGTGGTCCTCGGGTTCCTACTACTGCTGACCCAAGCTAGCTCACTGGTCCCCGCCCTCAGTCCCGACCTCATCAGTGCCTACAACAATCAAGTCTAGTGAGTTTAAAGACTCAGCATGCATATATCGTGAATAACGAGTAAATATATCATAAGATCGCATGCAACGTAAAAATATCGTATCGTAAAGCGTAAGGTGAAAATCGTGTCATGGGTAAATATAATTACATGCATATCTGAAAATCATACGAAGAAGATTTGCTCGATAGATCCCTGTCATAAAATATCATGCTGAGATTTTTTTCTAGTAGAGATAATGTTTCTACGCAAGTAGCCCGTAACATAACATGAACGTCTAATCAGACTAAACCACAGTATACTGAGCGGTAGAGATCACCACAGCCCTTGGACTGGAAGTCCGTACCCATACATAATCGTAAACTGGTCGTAAGTCACCGGGTAGAGAGATCCCATAAGCGTGAGGTGGCCACAAGACATATCACATATATCTCAAAAATAAACATTTTAAATTTTATGCACGTAATATAAATGAGACACCACAGGCTTGCTGTGACTTAATCCTAACATGAGAAACATGCAAATAATTTCAACTTGGCAAAAACTTCGTATCCGAACCACAAATGAGACAAACACGACCAACAAACTAATTTTCCAACCGTGACTCCGTACCAACCCGAACCAATATCGAACCATCGTTTATTCATTGTCAAAATACACCTAACATGATGAAATAATATTCATACTAACTGTAATGCATGAAAATAGTGAATGGAGGCCACAATCGTAAAACGCTCTTTTGAGAGTCACTTTGGCATATTGCACCGTAAATTCTCGCACGACCCCTAAACCTAACCAAATCACAAACGGCCAAAAACATAACCTTCCTAACTCATTGAGGTGATGTACAGTCCAAGGCCATAGGCTAAAATCCAACAAGAACTCGCACAAGCCTCCTGAACCAAAGCAATGCTGCTGTCAAAGTGCGTGACAGCAGCTGCGCTTGCTTTGCCTCATTTATGAAACTAATGTCCATTGGGGCTTGAACCACCAGCCAGAGTCTCTTACCAACATCCTAAGGGGTGGCTCGAACTATGGATAAGGGCACTTGGCCAACCACAATTCAAGCAAACACCTAGGACACCACTAAGCTCCCACCCGAGAACCATGCTGCGCGCCGTGGGGTGTATTGCTTTATTTGTTGTCTTATATCATTCCAATGGCGATATGATCAACCATGGCTTGATCTAGACATCATGAGGTATTGTGTGAACCATGGCTAAGGGCTAGAATTCAACCACAATCCACTGAAACACTCAAAATTGAAACCCACTCACTCACACCAGAAAAATAGATTCTAACCATGGTTACAGGCCCTGGGCCAACCAAGATGAATTCGTGCACCAAGCCTTGAAAGGCTGTCTTGGTCACGTCCTAGACAAGCTAAGGGAAGGTTATAACTATGGTTACAGGCCCTGGCCCAACCAAGATTCGAACTTTCACCTTAGACAACCAAACCTCGAAATCGTGACTCGAACTTGCATCGGTGGGAACGTTTGCCGTCAAGACTTAATCCTGAGTGCATGGGCTTAAACCGCTGAACCAACATGACTCTAACACACTCTAATACATGCCTAGATGCAGCCTTGAGTGCCTGGAACCGAACCACTTCCTGTAACCAACAAAACAACCCAAACCGTGAAGCATAGAGGGAAGGGCCGAGAAGGCCTGCACAAAATTTTCTCAAAGTTGCTGTCAAAAATCGGTTTTTGCTCCTTAAATCATTATCATATAATGTTTTAAATTATCTATAGGACTTGATTGAAGAGAAATGAACAATATGTACCTGCCTAGAAATTTGTTTTGAATAAAACAAAGCGATACGACGAACACGGAGCGGCGGAGACGGAGTTCCTTTTCTTTCTTGTTTTTCTGTTGAAGGTTCTCGATTTTTGCTGCTATTTTCTTACTGAAATTTTTGAATGAGATGGTGGGGAGAAACTAGACAATGAATGGGAAAGTAACAAGGTGATAAATGAGTCAAGAATGCATTTAGATGGAAGTAGCATGTGAGGAGATTGAATGGCAATAGGAAATGTTTCTTTTCCTTTCTAGTTGGACGAAAATGGAGGGATTGGCATGCTATATTAGTGGGTTGGGGGAAAATAAAGTGAATAATGGTGCTAGTATAATCACTAATTGGTGAGGGAAAATTATTATTCCATAAAAGCCATTGAGGGGTGATATGAATGGGGAGTCGTCAAACTTATGTGAATTAATTTAGGGGGTGGCCGAAATTTTCTTATCAAAATAAGGTAAGAATATTGCTTAAATCTTGTATTTTAAATTCTTAAAGTTTTAAAATTCCATTATGTATTTTAGTAAATTAGTAAATTAAATTAGTGTAATAATTTTCTTGCATGGCATGGATTGGTCTCAAAATAAATTAGTAAAATGTTAGGTTATAATTTCTTGAATATAATAGGCCTAGATTAATTTACCCCAATTGGTTACAAATTTTAATTTAGGTTTTAATTAAATATTGAACATAAAAGAACTTATTTAGTAGCTTATCCAATTAATTTAAGTAAATCTTAAAAACATTATTTATCAATAAAATAAATTATTCCTTGACTTAAATTAAATTTAGGAATATTTTC
Organism: Primulina eburnea; assembly: GCF_022965805.1. Taxonomy (NCBI): domain Eukaryota; kingdom Viridiplantae; phylum Streptophyta; class Magnoliopsida; order Lamiales; family Gesneriaceae; genus Primulina; species Primulina eburnea. The sequence goes on from NC_133116.1 coordinate 10,983,627, forward strand.
TTATTATTAATTTTATCTCAATTCTCCAACTCCAGTATGAACTCGTGTATTTAATCAAAAAGATAAAACTAAACTCCTGCGATTAAAATAAATAATCATGACTTAACAAATTTTAAAATGAATTAAACACTCCATAAATATATAAAAATTATTTTAAATTTAAATAATAGACAATTATGCATGGCTTATACGTAATCTGATTTATCGAGTTCTACAACAGCTTTATCAAAGTCGGATAAAAACTTCTCTGCCTCATCAACAGAAACAGTTTGAGCAGCTGAAGGATCAAGTAGAGGCAGTTGGGTAAACTTATCCACGACAGAGGTTGTTGGAGACTCAGATGGAATATCGGTGGTGATCTGATGACTTTGTGTTTCAGCTTGGAAAGTCTTCGGGCGTGATTTTTCCAGAAAGAGGCACAGTGGTTTCTTCATCACCCGGTTGAGCTGTCACGGTAAGTATTGGTGAAGATGGTTTAGTGCTTGTACGGGAGAAATAGATGAGGAATCCTTTTTAAGAAGGATGGCTTGAAACTGTTCTGAACTCAAATCTTCATTAATTTCCATCAGAGAATCGAACTTGTCTTGTTCTGTAGCAGCTGGAAGATTGAGATCCTGTCGCATTTGAGCGATTCTCATAGCAAGTGACAAAGCGTCCATCTCAAGTTGAGAGATGACTGCTGAATCATCCTTGGCCGTAGGATATGAAGGATCAAAATTGTTTCTTTTCAACTGTATGATGATTCAGATAGTGCTTTTTTTCATTTGAAGTTCCAGAAAGTTTCGTCGATGAAGAGCGGTTTGAATATCAGCCGTTTCTGCCCATTCAAAAATGGACTGTTCAAGCTTAGCGGCTGATTTTATTTTTCCGGTTTGGATTAGTGAATAAAAAGTTACAGCAGTCCGATATTGAACTCATCTATCAAACATCTTTATCTTTTTCCGGACAGCCTCATTCACACGCTCGCTTGTGAGTACTATGGCCGTATGAAGTGCATTGTTTTGTGGTGGATTTTCAATCATCACCTATTTGCCCTTGTCTGAGGAGAGAATAATGGGAACGTCGGAATAAGAGGACTCAATATCTGGTTCTGCAATTTGAATCCCTTTCAACTTAGTGACTGAGATTGCAGGGATTGTTGCAGGAACGAGCGGTGCAGAAAGATGCTTGACCAGTCTGATCTTTACTAGTTGTGCAGTTCTCTTTTTCTTAAAAACTTGAGCAACTGGAACGTCATCTTTGAACTCATCATCAGAGCTTGTTTTTAGAACTAGTTTTATCTTTGTTTCCTTGGCGGTTGAAGCGGTTTTGGATGATTTCTTTTGTTTCACGAATTCTTCCCCAGTTTCAGTCTTGATGGAGACTTTCACCTCATCTGCCGGCCGATTCTTTTTGATAAATTTTTCAACCGATACCCAGGTGAAGAGCTTAGTTTTGCCAACTTCAATCATATCAACCGGTTGAACCCCGACATCAATTAACATATGGCAAATTTGAACCGCAAAACCTTGCGATTGATTTTCTTTGTTGATCATGGTCACCAATATCTTGAAGAAAACGTCAGACTAGTTTACTCGCAATTTGGATGAGATAGTAGCCATAACAAGAAATTTTTCCAAGGTGATTTTATCATAAGCACCGGCTTTGGTAAGCAGTCCTTTGGCAAAGATATCTGCCAGCAATTTGAATTCAATCTTTAAGTCAGGTTTTTGACAAGTTGGATGAGAAATAGGAGAGTCTATGTCTTAGAAATCACTACGCCAGATGTCAATATTGCCGTCCGGTAGAGAGGAGAAATCAGTAATTCCTTCAGTGGGTAGGCTGAACAATTCAGCAAAAATCTTCTGTGTGAACAAGAGTTTTTTGTTTTGAACGGCACAGACAATTTCTCCGTTTTTCATATATGCGGAATCAAAGAATTTCTTCAGTAGAGTGTCGGAGTAGTTGTAGCGGCAGCCCAAAAAAGATCGAAGCCCAGAGTGTTCTATAGTGCGAAACATGGCTTGCATTGATTTGTTGGGCATGGCGAATATGGACGCGAAATTAACAGCGACTGTGTTCTTAGCAATAGAGGTATCCATTTCTTGATTTATCGAGAGGGTTTGAATTCAGCACCTGCATGTTAGATGAAAATGCGGTCGAGTTGCAATAGCAAGGTAAGCTCAACGAGGCTGCAAAAGTAGAGTATGTATGTGCGGTTCAGTTAATCACCAGTCAGTCCACGTGGATGACTGTTAGTGGAGAGAATTTTGTAAATTTTGAAAAAGTTGGGCGGCGGTAAAATAAGTAATTTGAAATTTAAAAAGTAAAAGCTGTCACGTCAGTCAGAGGCAGTCGAAAAGTTTGAGTAATTTTTACGCAATGACGTGGAAGAATCATGACCAAGTAAAATGAACCGTATGAGTAATGTAGTTAGGAGGAAACGGTTGAGAAGTCAATTTAATTAATGACTTAACCATTTTACCCCCTAAACATGTGGATTAAAAGCTAATCCTGGATGATGAACCGTTGATGGCTTAGACAGAAAGCCTCTTTAATTCCTAGTGTCTGTCAATATGAGAGAGACCCTTCAAACATTTCATCTATAAATACAGATAGAGGGGTTAGTTTTAAAACAACATATATCAAAATGGCGAAAGCAGGCAGTTCAAGTGAGCCAGATCTTGTGAAAGAGTTTATGGAATCGGTGATAGCTTCCCGCAAGGCTGCTCTTGAAGATAGCGTTTTTGAGAAGATGCTGGCAGTTTGGACAGACGTTCAAGAGCTTCAGTCCTCCCTTGAGGGAGGACTTGGTGTTACTGCTAAGGAGATGGAACTCTTGAAGAAATATCAGCGGCTTATTTATGTCGCTGATGCATCATACGTATTTTCTGATGATGGCGTTTACCTCTTTATGCTCTTAAAAGAGCATAGTACTCTGAGGAAGATTGCTTAGATTGCTTCCTCAGATGACTTTTTAGGTACCTCCACCGGTAAGCTGACCGCTTGGTTAGGCAACTGGTCGAGGGCGGTTGAAGATGAAATTAGGGATGTACAACGCCGACTGTTTGTTCAATAAAATATTTCTATTTTGTATTCCCGATTGTCTCTTTATATTTCCGTTTATTTCCTGCATATAAACTAAACAAGCGCAAGAACTAATCATATCAAGATAAATCAATTAATCCAAGCATATTACGAAAATGGGAGAACTTAGCCTCTAGCAATGGTTTTATGAAAATATCGGTCGTTTGTTGATCTGTATGAACATATTCGAGCCGTATTTCTTCTTCATGACGTGTTCTCGGATGAAGTGGTGTCTAATGTCAATATGTTTTTGTTCAAGAGTGCATGACTAGATTGTATGTGATGGCTATTGCGCTGGTATTGTCGCAAAAAATGGGTGATTCTGTAGCTTGGATGCCGTGATATTTTAATTGTTGTTGTATCCGAAGCATCTGAGCACATCAACTTCCAGCCGCAAGATATTCTGCTTCAGCAATTGATGTAGCAATTGACGTTTGTTTCTTACTAAGCCATGATATCAACCGCTCGCCTAAAAATTGACACGGACCGCTCGTACTCTTTCTGTCGACTTTGGACCCCGCATAATCTGCATCTGACTACCCTACAAGATTGAGACTTGAATCTTTGGGATACCAAAGACCCACATTAACAATACCTTTAAGACATTTAAGGATACGTTTAGAAGCAATAAAATTGGATTGCATAGGTTTAGTTTGAAACCGTGCACATAAACAAACCGCAAACATGATGTCCGGTCCACTGGCAGTCAAGTATAGCAAAGAACCAATTAACCCTCTGTAAATTTTTGTGTCCACGGAGATTCCCCCTTCATTTTTATCCAGTTTAATTGATGAACTCATTGGGGTGGATGCTGGAGAGCAATTATCCATGCCAAATTTCTTTATCATGTCTCTAGTATATTTGGCTTGATTGATAAATATACCATTTTCGGACTGCTTGACTTGCAGTCTTAAAAAGTAATTTAATTCGCCCATCATGCTCATCTCAAATTGCTCCTGCATCATCTTAGAGAATCTTTGACACATCTTAGGGTTAGCTGATCAAACTAGAATATCATCCACATACATTTGTACAAACAGTGAATGATCATTTTTTGAGAATTTAAACAACGTTTTATCAACCGTTACGATTGTGAAGCCATGCTCAAGCAAGAAATTGGTTAAGGTGTCATACTATGCTCTCGGGGCCATGTTTTAGTCCATATAGATCTTTGTCAATTTTGTAAACATACTCAGGGAATGTGTGATTAACAAAGCCGGGTGGTTGTTCTACATGAACTTCCTCATTTAACAATCCATTCAAGAAAGCAGATTTAACATCCATTTGATATACTTTGAAATCTTTAAATGCTGCAAATACTAAAAATATTCTAATGGCCTCTAACCTTGCTACTGGGGCAAATGATTCATCAAATTCTATACCTTCTTCCTATCTATAACCTTGAGCTACTAGTCTAGCTTTGTTTCTTATAATCAAACCGTTTTCATCCATTTTGTTCTTAAATACCCACCTAGTTCCAATCACATGAGTGTTATTAGGCCTAGGGACTAGATGCCAGACCTTACTCCTTTCAAACTGATTAAGTTCCTCCTGCATGGCCTCTATCCAGTTTGTGTCAAGTGTTGCATCATCGATTTTCTTAGGTTCTATCTGAGAGACAAACGCAGCATGAATAAATTCATTTATCATTTGATTTATAGTTCTAAGAGGAGCAGTAGGGTTACCGATGACCAGCACAAGTGGATGATCCTTTTTCCACTAGAGACATGGTCCATATGGATTTAGCTCGGTTGGTTGAATGATTTCTTCTTCTTGTTCCAATGCTCCTTCTTCATTTTGTATGTTTTGCGGTTGCTGGTTGTCTTCCGGTTCGTTCACTTGTTGAGTTTGCTCTTGAGAGGTTGGATTTTCTTTTGATATGCTTCCACCTGTTTTCTCAGATCTACCTCATCCTCACTGCTTGCCTCAAGGTTAGTAGCATCCAAATTATTTATTAAATCATGTATGCTGCTATTGCAATTATCATGACATATAGATGACTCATCAAAGACAATATGTTAGGATTCTACAACAATGAGAGTTCTTTGGTTGTAAGCTCTATATGCTTTGCTCACTGCTGAATATCCTAAAAAGATACCATTATCAGTTTTTACATCAAAGACGTTGAGATGTGTTTTGCCATTTATATGAATAAAATACTTACAACCAAAGATGTGAAAGTATCCAACTTTTGGCTGCTTGTCGGTTCAAATTTCATATGGAGTCTTCTCATGATTTTTATTGATCATGGAACGGTTTTGAGTGTAACGGGGTGTGTTAATAGCTTCAGCCTAGAACCTTTGGGAAATACCAGATTCGACTAGCGTGGTTCTAGCTGCTTCCTTCAAAGTGCGGTTTCTCCATTCAGTTACTCCGTTCTGTTGAGGAGATCTTGCTGCTGACAGTTCATGTTTTATGCCATGATCTTCAAGATAGGATGATAGGAATTGGTTTCGAAATTCAGTTCCTCTGTCACTCCTGATTCTATAAATTTCTTCACTTTCTTATTCTGAAGCCTTTTGAGCAGCTTGATTAGTTGATCGACGGTTTGATATTTGGAGATTAGAAATGTTACCCATGTAAATCTCAAAAAGTCATCAATTACTACAAGAGTATATTTCTTTCCCCCTAAGCTCGTTACGGGTATAGGTCCAAATAAATCCATATGAAGAAGTTCCAGACATCTTGATGATGAGTTTATTCCTCTGCTTTTGAATGTTGAGTGGACCTGTTTTCCTAATTGACATGCATTGCAAACTCTATCTTTGGCAAAATAAATGTTAGGCAATCCAGATACAAGTTTAAGTCTACTGATAGTAGCAATAGATTTAAAATTGAAATGATTAAGACGCTTATGCCAAAGCAAATTTTTATTACCATTTAAATCAATAAAGTAGGTAGGTGCATTAAGATAATCATCATTCCATTTAACTTTATACGTATTTTGCTCTCTATGACCAGTTAACATGATATTACTAGCTGAGGTTTTAACAGTGCATAAGAGTTTTTTAAACTCAACGGCGTAACCCTTGTCACATAGTTGGCTTATGCTTATCAAGTTATAACACATATTTTCTACAAGAAGCACATCCTTAATGATAATTTTGTCATGGTTAATCTTACCTTTACCCACAGCTCTACCTTTAGGGTTATCACCAAAGGTGAATGTTGGACCTTTGTAGTTGATTATTTTTTATAAGAGATCTTTGTTTCCAGTCATTTGTCTAGAGCAGCCACTATCCAAGAACCAGATGGATTATTCCAGCTCCTTTTTCTTTGTTGTCTGTCATTATTGAAATACAAAATTACATGTGAGGCCCGGGGCCGAAGAGGGCGGGGGGTGAACGCCGGTGCCATCAGTTGCACGGACAATGAGCGGCTCCTGACAGGCTTCTAGGTGAAGGGAACATGAATGAACCGACCCACACGGGAATGAGAGGGATTCCGAAACTGGGCAATGTAATGGACTGAACAGTTGAAGAGGGCTTAAAAGATTTGATTGGTACTACTCATATCACGAAGGTGCATCTTCTTTTCGGTAGCTCATCACATAAGAACTCCAAAGTTAAGCGTGCTTGACTTGGGGCAATTTTGGGATGGGTGACCTCCTGGGAAGTTTCCTAGGGTGCGTGTGAGTGAGGACATAAGCACGCTGGAAAGACTAGTCTTGGTATAGTGAGGACAGTCGTCAAATCTGGGGCGTTACAAGTGGTATCAGAGCCGACCTCTCTTAGTACGGTGTGGTTCGGGGACGAACCAAGCGGACGCTGGTGGGCTCTATTGGGTCCCGAGTTTATCAGTCCTTTAGGGATCCATACTTGAATTATCCTGAAGGATTTTTCATGATGTGTAGTTGCTGTTGTGTGCATAATCAAGTGAAGTATGCAGTGCTTTTCCAGTATGTTGTTTCGACCGTCTGTCATTGTCACTCAATCGATACCTCTTTTGAACAGGTTGGCTGTTGTGGTAATGGTTAGGTCTAGTTTTTGAATGATTTCCAGTTGACCCTGGCTTTCTGCTGGCCCAATCTGAACCGTTGTGAGCGGTTGTATTTGGCCTGCGTCTGAGCCATGATCGGTTGGTTTTATCATTCTCAATTTCGATGTATCCTAAACCATGTCGCCTTCTGTTATTTTCAAGATTTGTGTTCTGAGTGCTTTGATCTTCAGTCTTATCATGTTCATATACCACACTAGATCTGACAAATTTAATTGGTTTTAAACTGTCTTTCTCTAGTAGCTGTTGAGTTGATGCTTCAGAAGTACTGCATTCATTAATGCTATAACCTATTTCGGTTCTGTCTCCGGCTGGTTTATGCATTTCATGCAATCTTGTTAAGAGAAACAGAGGACTTGTTCTAAGTGTTGACTGTATCTATCAACCGTTTTTTTTTCTTTCAAAGTAGCATGGAACAATCTTCGCAGATCATCGTTCTCAGCCGTTAGCAGACTTAACTTTACTCTCAAACCGTTAACCTCTTTTTGCTGCGAACAACTAGAGAGAGTTAACTTGTTTTCCAAGTTTTGTTTTTCTGTTTTTGCTTCATTGAACTGCTGTGAAAGCCTCTTAAACTCATCTACCATGTCGTGAAGTGTGGTGACAAGATCTTCTCGTGTGAATTCATCAGAGTGTAAAATAACCCAACGGTTTAACATAAACATAGCAGCGGAAACTGAATAATGTTTTAAACAATAACTTAAAATGAATAAAAGTTATAACAAGAGTTTGAACATAAAACTGAATAACTAAATGTGAGGTCCTCAGATTCGTACTACCGCCGATCCGAGATAACTCACTGGTCCCCGCCCTCAGCCTCTGCATCGTCAGTGTCTACATAAATCAAGTCTAGTGAGTATAAAGACCCAACATGCATATATCGTGAATAACGAATAAATACGTAATAAGATCGCATTCAACGTAAAAATATCGTAAACTGAATTGTAACATGATAACATAAACATGAGTAAATATATATACATACATATCATAAAAATCATACGTAAAAGCTTTGCTCACTACGAGCCATATCATATCATATCTTAATTTTATGTAGAAATAATGTGTCAAAGCAAGTGGCCCATAACATAATCTTCTGATCAGACTAAATCACAGTATACTGGGCAGTAGAGATCACCACAGCCCTTGGACTGGATGTACGTACCCGTACATAATTCTATACCGATCGTAAGTTACCAGGTGGAGAGGTCCCCGGTCACGCATCCCGTCTTCCAAACCCATACTACTTGGAGAGGTCCCCACTGCGTGCGTCGGCTTCCAAATCCATAACATAAATGGCCACAAGACAGATCGCATATTTCAAAAAAAATAAAGCATTTTCATATTTTGCACGTAAATATACTTACAACCCTTATGCTTGGCTTAGTTGGATCGTTTCCCAGTCTCGCTGCGACGTAAATTATCGTGGGACTCATGGAACCCTAATTTGACCTAAAATGTACCCGAATTAAGTAAAGTGACTTAGGGACTTCCGAACGACTTGATACTCGAACCGTACTTAACCAACTTAATAAGTTATCGAATGTAATGCACAACAATAAAATATCTTGTCCGAACCACAATAAACGAAATTGATGAGATACGGCCATGCATGCATCAAAATCGAGCCAAACTAGACCATGAACTCTAATTTCAACCATGGCTCCGAACAACCCCGAACCAACATCGAACCAACATCTAGCCATGATCAAAATATTCTTAAACTTACTGTAATTACACAAAATGTTACTGTAAATAGTAATTAAGGTGCAAAGGAATAAAAATCGTGAGGCGCTCTTACGAGAGTCACTTTGGCACTTCGCACCGTAATTTCTCGTACGACTTCTAAACTTAACAAAATCACAAACGGCCAAAAACACGACCTCAGTAACACATTTTGGCATGTCTTAGTCCAGGGATAATGGCCATAGGCTAACCAAGAACAAAGAACAAGACCCAAGAGCCGAAGTTCACTGCTGTCAAGAACACACACTTGAGCAGCTTGTCACTTGCTGTCAAAATGGTTATTAAAACCCGACCATGGCTCAAACCAGTGGTCACAACACCTTCTTGACATGTTGAGGCATTGGTTAGTCCATGGCTAAGGGCCCTAGGCCAACCATGAGCCATACAAACCCATAAACCATCAACAAACCACCCACGCAACATCTACTGTCAAACGCGACCAACCTGAGTTGTTTTTGTCCAATCCATTTGGGAGATGGCTCAAGCCACTAGAGCTGACTTGATCATGCCCTAGGCTTGCTAGGAAAGGGTCCTAGCCATGGCTACCGGCTCTAGGCCAGCCATGGCTCGAACACTATCCTACACAACCCATTGACAGCAAATGAACCCCAAATGTGACATTTGTTTCTTACCTACTGTTTTGAGCACTTAGCTTACGGTTTTGGGGATTGAACCCTTGATCAAACTTGACCCTAACACCCCCTAGGACATGACCATAAGAAGCCTTGGGAGCCTAGGAACCAAGCCAACCTGCAAATCAACAAAACAAGCAAGGAACGTGACCTACACAGGATGGCCGAGAATGGCCTATGGTTCTCAAAAATATTTTCTTGTGGTTTCTTGGTATAAAATCGAAACCATGCACATATATCATACTAAAAATATGTAATACACTTGATTGATGAGAAAAAGGGAGAAAATACACATGCCTTAAGTTGTTTTTACAATAAACAACACGATACGTCGGACCGGGAGACACGGCAATGGAAATGAAGAAACCTTGTTATTGTTGTTGTCTTAGCCGAGAATGGGAGCTGCTAAACCTCTGATATTTTTGTGCTTGGTGTAATGGAGAAGGTGGTGAAGGCGGGTGGTTAATAAGGTGGTGCATGGGTGAGTAAATGATGTCAAGTTGGGGGGGGGGGGGGGACATGCATGTTGAATGGGTGTAATTTGTGTTGTTGTGGGAGTTAAATGGTTTGGGATTGTGTGGAGTAGAAATGACCTAGAGTTGGCTGCCCAATTAGTGTAGGATTTTGTTTAAGTTTTGCTAAGTAGAATCCTATGTTAGATAAGGTTGATTAAAATGTTAATTAAGCATAATCTTGATGAATTATGAAGCCTACAATAAAATTGGTGATTTATTAATTAAATTAGACTTAATTCCACTTGATTTCATTAAATTAAATTATTTCTTAGCTCTGAATAAATTTAGGAATATTTTTGGATCATAAAATTCATCTCGATTTCCTATCTGCGGTCCGGTCTCGCGTATATATCTAAAAAGCTAAAATTTTAAATACGCGATTTAAAATCCTTAAAAATAAACTAAATGATTTAAATTCAATTAAATCAACAAAATTTTAAAATAATAATCATTTAAAATTAAATAATAGAAATTATGCACATATCTACGCATGGTTGTTTTTTTTTTTCCGGGTGCTACAGGTATTTTCCCCCAACTAAGTTTACACAATTGCGAAATTAAATCTCATCGTTTAGGCAGAGGGGTGGAGAATCATTGAATTCAGCATGGGCAAGGTTTAAGAAAATGTTGAGAATGTGCCTGAGACATGGTTTTTCGATAGGCTAGCATGTTGAGACATTCTACTACGGGGTGGATCCATAAGTGAAATCTATTCTTGTTGCAGCAGTGAACGGTAGCTTATACAGGAAAACACCAAACGCAGCGCTTGAAATCATATCTAATATGACAGAAATCAATGTAGGCTGGTAAGACAACAGAAGGGAGAAGAAAGTCGGGTTCCTTGAAATGGATGCTTTGACAGCAATCACAGCAAAGCTTGATGGATTAACTCTTAAGATGGCGCAGTTACAAGCAAATAGATCAATACCAATCAAGCCAGTAAATCAAATTCAAGGAAACGCTGAGATAGTTGGTGGATCATCCAGCGACATGCAATTCATGCTAGATATGTCTTGTGAGGGAATACAGTGCTTTGAAGGGCACTCAGTGAATTATGTGGGAAACCAAGGTCGGCAAAAATATAATCCATAAAGTTTCTCATATAACCCGGGATGGAGGAATCATTTGAATTTTGGGTGGAGGACATCAGTAAATCCTGTTGAGCAACCATATTTCAATCCTCCGCAACATCCTATACAACAAAAGCCTCCTCAGCAACCACCTAAACCTCCGCAAGTTATGGGACCTTCTATGCCACTCGGTTTCAAGCCACAAGATAGCAAATCAAATCTTGAGGATACTCTTGCCAAGTACATAGCTGGGAATGAGATGAGATGGCAAAATCATTATGCCATTATGCAAAGGGTAGAGACTCAACTATGGCAGTTGGCGACACAAATGGCTACACGAGCTCCGGGTTCATTACCTAGTGACACAGAAAAGAATCCGAAGGGTGTCAATCCAGTCACGGTGACATATCCCATAAAGCAAGAAGTAGTTTATGTTGAAGAAGATGTAAAAGAAAAGGGGTCATCCAAGCAAAGGTCTGAGGACGCAAATGAGAAAGGTAAGTCTCTAAACTCGAACCCCACTATTGATAGTAATTCACTCCTGTTTCCTCAAAAAGCAAAGCAACTGCAACTTGATACTTAATTTTCAAAATTCCTGGAGAATTTCAAAAAGCTGCACATAAATATCCTGTTTGCAAAGGCTTTAGCTCAAATGCCCTCCTATGCAAAATTTCTTAAAGAATTCTATCAAACAAGAGAAAATTGGTGGATTTTGAGACAGTGAAGCTTTCGGAGGAATGTTATGCAATTTTACAAAATAAGTTGCCTCAAAAAGCTAAGGACCCAGGTAACTTCTCTATTCCTTGTACCATTTGAACTTCATTTTTTAGTAAAGCTCTATGTGGCCTAGGCGCAAGTATTAACTTGATGCCGTACTCATGCTTTGAGAAGCTGAAAATAGGTGAAGTTAATCCAATTACAATTTTCCTATAATTAGCTGATAGATCTATTAAATACCATAGGGGAGTTGTAGAGGATGTGTTGGTAAAAGTTGACAAGTTCATCTTTCGGGTTGATTTTGTTGTGTTAGACATGGAGGATGATCGAGTGATTTCTCTTATCTTAGGGAGACCATTCTTAGCCACTGGAATGGCTTTGATAGATGTGCATAAGGGTGAGCTAGTTTTAAGACTGAATGATGAGTGTGTGATATTCAATGTTTTTCAGTCCATCAAATACCACAATGATACATCTGATTGTTTTAGAATTGATGCTACCGACGAGTTTGTTGAGTGTGGTTTGCAGGGACTAATCTGTGAGGATGCTTTGGCGGTTTGTTTGACCCATTCATTCCCGCAAGAATTGGGAAGTCAAGAGCTGGACGAATGTATTCATTATCTCGAAGCAAGCAGACCTATTTCAAAAACGGTAAATTCTAGGATTGTGGAGCTTGGGCATGTCCCAAGACCTTTAAAATCATCCATTGAAAAAACCCCAATCCTAGAGATTAAAAATCTTCCTTCGCACTTGAAACATCTATTTTTTCTTGATAACGATAAACTGCCAGTGATAGTTTCCTCTACTTTGACAGGGACGGAAGAAGAAAAGTTGTTGCGAGTTCTGAGGAAAAATATCAAAGCCATAGGTTGGATTATTGCACACATAAAGGGGATCAGTTCATCCATGTGCATGCACAAAATTCTGATGGAGGCCGACCACAAGATATCTGCCCAACCTCAAAGGCATCTAAACCCAGCTATGCAAGAGGTGGTCAAGAAAGAGGTGATAAAGCTACTGGACGCAGGTATTATCTACCCGATTTATGATAGTAGGTGGGTAAGTCCAGTACAAGTTGTTCCGAAAAAAAGTGGGATCACTGTCGTAAAGAATGAGAACAATGAGTTAATTCCTACAAGAACTGTTACAGAGTGGCGTGTTTGCATTGATTATAGAAAACTTAATGATGTCACTCGTAATACAAATTCCCATTGACCCTGAAGATCAGGAGAAAACCATATTTACCTGTCCTTACAGGACTTTTTCATATAAAAGAATGTCATTTGGTCTATGTAATGCACCAGCAACTTTCCAACGATGCATGATGGCAATTTTTCATGACATGATTGAGGATTTTATTAAAATATTCATGGATGATTTTTCTGTCTTTGGCTCTTCATTTGATACTTGTTTGATTAGCCTATCTAAAGTCTTGGAGAGATGTGAGGAGTCAAATTTGGTTTTAAACTGGGAAAAATGTCATTTCATGGTGAGAGAGATAATTGTGTTGGGGCACAAAATTTCAGATACAGAGATTGAAGTTGATAAGGCCAAAATTGAAGTAATAGAGAAACTCTCAGTCCCAACAAACATCAGAGGAGTGCGTAGTTTTCTAGGACATGCAGGGTTCTATAGAAGCTTTATAAAAGATTTTTCTTGCATTACTAAGCCACTAACCAATTTTCTGATAAAAGATGTGTGCTTTGGTTTTTGCGATGAGTGTGTGCAGGCATTTCAGGTTTTGAAGGAGAAATTGATCACTGCACCTGTGATGATAGCGCCTGATTGGGGGTCACCATTTGAGGTGATGTGTGATGCAAGCGACGCAGTTCTATGGGCAGTGATGGGGCAAGAGAGGGAGAAATGCATCCATGTCATCTACTATGCTATTATGACACTGTCAGCTGCCCAACTGAACTATGCCACTACAAAGAAGGAGCTTCTTGTTGTGGTTTTTGCTCTTGATAAATTTAGATCATATTTGATAGGGAGCAAAGTTGTAGTGCACACTGACCATTCAGCCTTGAAATACTTGATGGCCAAAAAGATGAAAAACCAAGGCTAATTCGCTGGATTCTTCTGTTGCAGGAATTTGACTTGGAGATAATCGATAGGAAGGGGACAGAGAACCAAGTTGCAGACCATCTCTTGCGTTTGGAGAATCCAAGTCAAGGTAATGAAATTATTCGCGATGATTTCCTGGATGAACAACTTTTTGAGGTCAACAGTTTACCGTGGTATGCCGATTTTGTTAGTTATATATCCAGTAAGTTCATTCCTCCCCACTTTACTTATCAGCAAAAGAATAAATTTTTCTCAGATTTGAAATATTATTTGTGGGAGGACCTTTATTTGTTTAGAATATGTACAGACGGTATAGTCCGTAGATGTATTCCCTAAGAATAGGTAAGTGAAATTTGGTAAGTGAAACTTTGTTTCATTCTCATGTTGGTCCGGCCGGAGGCCATTTTGGGGCAACTAGAACTGCGTCAAAAGTCCTCCAGTCTTGTTTTTATTTTCCTACTCTGTTTAAGGATGCGCGTGAATATGTTACAAAATGTCCAAATTGTCAGCGCACGGGTAATATTTCTAGGAGACATGAATTGCCTCTCAATAGTATTTTGGCGTGTGAGATATTTGATGTGTGGGTTATAGATTTCATGGGTCCATTCCCAGTTTCTTTGGGGAACAAATATATTTTGATGGCTGTAGACTACGTGTCTAAGTGGGTAGAGGAACTTGCATGCAAAACTAATGACTCTAGGGTTGTCGTTCATTTCTCAAGAAAAATATTTTCTCTCATTTTGGCACACCTAGAGCCATTATTAGCGATGGGGGTACTCATTTGTGTACTCGTCAATTTGACAGTCTGTTGGCTAAGTATGGGGTTGGACATAAGGTGGCCACACCTTATCATCCTCAAACTAGTGGCCAAGTCGAGGTACCGAACAGAGAACTTAAACGCACTCTTGAGAAGACTTTCGGGGATTCAAGGAAAGACTGGTCTAGCAAACTCGAAGATGCACTTTGGGCTTACCGCACTACTTTTAAAACTCCCATTGGCATGTCTCCTTTTAGATTATTGTATGGAAAGTCATGTCACCTACCCTTAGAACTTGAACACAAGGCTTATTGGGCTACTAAGTTCTTGAATTTTGATGCTAAAGCCACAGGTGATGAGAAAGTACTGCAACTGAATGAATTTGATGAGTTTAGGTTGGATACTTATGAGAACGTCAAGCTTTACAAGGAAAAAAAAAAGCTGGCATGATCAGAAAATCGTCCATCGAGTATTTGTGGTGTGACAACTGGTACTGTTATACAATTCTCGACTGAAGTTATTTCCAGGCAAGTTGCGTTCATGGTGGTCAGGACCATACACCATCACACAAATTTTCCTGAAACGTCTGCTACTCGCATAGCATCGGCCGAACCATAAAAAATCCTCGCATAGCATCGGCCGAACCATAAAATCTTTTTGATATCATTTTAAAAATAAAACAACCAACTAACATTTAAAAATCAAAAGAAATAGCTCATAATATAACCTCTCAAAAACCACTCATAAATAATTAAAAGTCATAAAAATATTCTTAACATAACTTAAAATCATAAATACTAACTAGTGCGGAAAACTAGCGTCGGTCCTCGGGTTATGTGCACCTTCAGTCCAGTCAGATCAACCATCAAGACCTCCATTATCATAATTATCATAATCACCTGAATCAATCACACCTAGTGAGTTTAAAGACTCAACACGTCATATTCTTGATAACGAGTAATACATATAAAACCACAATCAACAGTGAAAATACTTGTACTTAAAATATCGTTTTTATGAAGATGCATAAACTTAAAACATAACCTTTACGTAAACATTTTTATGATGCATAAACTTTTAAAAACATTTTCATAATCTTATGCATAAACTTTAACTTAAACATTTTCATAACATAATCATATAAACATATTCATATTCGTATCCATATCCATATTCATGTTCATGTTCATGTTCGTGTTTGTTGAATTCAGATCGTGATTGTGACTCGTATTCTTAAACGTATTGGGCGATGGATCCATCTAAAGAAAACCACAGTACTGGGCGGCGGGGGACACCAGCAACACTCTCACCGGTCAACTGGGCCCTCGCCTACGTATTAACATATTCGTATTCGTATCACGTATTCGTATTCGTTTCCGTATCAAAGAAAACACGATCGTCGGGCTCCCACTGGGACCATAACCCTCACGACATTTCCAACATGTAGTAGTCACAATCCCTTCACATCCTTCAACATGTTATCATCACTTAATAAAAATCATGTATTTACATATCGTTTTATTTTTTGAAACCAAGCATGCAACATATCTTTTAAATGTCAAACATTAAACCATAAAAATCCATCAACATTAAAATAAACGTTTTCACATATAAAAATCATAAAAAAACATAAGCGTTTTAAAATTAACATTTTAACATATTAAAAATCCGTAAACAATTAAAATAAACGTTTTAACATCTTAAAAATTCATAGACATTTAAAATTGACACGTTATCATATAAAAATTCATAAACATCCATAACCATGAAAAATAATCATATTAGCATTTAAAATAGAATTTAGGGCACTGTCATGACGTTTACTAATTTCTAGGTCGAAAAGACCGTTTTACCCCTGGACGTAAAATTTCCAGTTTTTGACATTTTCTTAATTTCATTAACTCTAACATGTCCCAAATATTTATTTAAGATTACATGAATTTTATCATATTTTTATTTAGCCTAAATCGACGACTTTTAAATTAATCTTTAAATGTGACGTATTAATGCGTTTTAATCCCGAATTAAACCAAACCTTAATATAAAATTCCCAAATTAAAAACTTAGACTTATAATAATTATTTAAGCTTAAACCGATATTTTCATAATTTTATAAAGCTTAAAACTAGGCGTTTCAATTAACTCGTTAATTAGCGTTTTGTGCGGCGATTAAATCACGAATAAATCCAAAACTCCATGTTTTGATCCCAAATTTTAAACATAATATTTTTAGTATTTATTATACCCTTCCAAGTCATGAGCCACCCCCGTGGACCCATGGATTAAATTTTACTTCTTTAATTTTTGTTTTTGACCCTTTATCGAACACATCGAGCCATCTCTTAATTTACTCGAGCCACGCCTGAGCCACCTCAAGCCAAAACCTAGCCAACCCATCTAGGGACCTTACTGTGCAAGCCCAACCCAAGGAACCAGCCCCAAGTTGCTCAAATTTTCCTGGACCGAAGCACCAATTCTGTGCGAGTGTGTGCGTGTGCTTCCTTGCATGTCTAGGAGTCCTAACCCAACCAGGACTGTCCCAGCCGAGCCACCACCAAACCCACATGTCCCTAAGCATCCCTGGACCACGCCCAGACAATACCAAAGCCTGGCACAGCCCCTGACCACGTGCACGAAGTCATGCACCAGACAGTAGCCTCGCACGTCACCCTTGCTGCTATGTGCATCACCACGTTTCTTGAACCAGCAGCCAACCTAGCCGCACTAGCCCCTGTCCAGGCCCTTAATCACCCTCCTAGGACTCTAAAGATTCGACCTAGCCCAGCCAAGAACCCCCAGGCCAAGCCCCTTCTTCCCTGCACAACTGCACACCTGCGCATCTCTCCCATGCTTCTCGGGTGGAGTCCTTCTTGGTAAGGACTCCTCCCAGCTCCTGGTTTTAGAGTCCTAGCGTGGCTAGGACTCTTCCCTTACTCATATCATGACCCTAGCTAGCCTTGCACATGCCGAGACCAAACCCAGCACCCTTAACCCATGAAATCGAGCCCTTCCAGATACATGACAGTAAGTTGGTTCCAAAATTATTCCCTTTGTTTCCATCTGGTTTCTGTTATCATGTGCAGCCTTTTAGGCATGTTTTAAGACCCTAAAACTTGTGTAAAACATTACCCTAACACATCCTAATCATGGCAGCCCCTTAGGTAGATGAAATTCATGATTTTTGGATCACAATACATGTTTTAAAAATCACACAATATGCATATCCGAAAATCTTCATAGTTGCAACTTTTTTTTCAAGCAAATTCAAACGTAAATACATAATATGGTGTGATGATGAGTAAAAAGAGAATATGGTGTTATATACGCACGAAAAACCGTTGACGACGAAGAACGGAGTGAAACCTTGGCTTGATTATCCTTGAAGCTCTCTATATTTTCCTCCCAACCAATATGAGTGTGTGTAACGTGTATAAGGGGGTGGGGAGAGTTTGCTCTTGTTTGGAGTGTGTGGCCGTGAATGAGTAAAAGTTTGGGGAGGGTTTCATAAATTATATACTAATTAAGGCTTAGGCCTAATAAGCTTACCAAGTAGGTCCATTAGTCTTAATTAGAATTTAATTAAAATTTTAAAATAGTTTTGTTAAAATAAGTTTGTGAATTTAATAGTCAGGTTACCAAAAAGTTCGCATTTTTGTTGAAAAACCAAAACCGATAAAATTTACGTCCCGGCGTATAAAATCACCTCAAAACCCCTTATTTTCAAAAATAAGAAAAAGTATCATCCTTATTTTAAATAATTAAAAATAATTATTTATTAAAAACATTTTCTATTTTCCAGCCCTCGTTCTTCGTTCCTCGATCGCAACTCGAATAACCTTTAAAAATACATTTTAATGAAATCATGTAGAAAAGTATATTTTAAACATGCAATTATGCACAACATAATTAATTAATGCAATTAAAACATTTAATTAAAATACAAAGGAATTTAATAATCGCATGCATATGGTTCGCGTGGACATTTAAATTTTTGGGCGTTACAATCTCCCCTCCTTAAATTGAATTTCGTCCTCGAAATTCGCTTATCCTTAATAATCAAATAATTTCTTATTTCATATCGTATCACATATAAAAATTCTAAAGCATAAAAATCATATGTTATCATAAAACTATTAAACATGTGACGTAAACATATAATTCATGTACTTATGCAGGTAACATCATAAAATCATATAAAGCATGTAAACTTACAGGTTTGAGGCTTGACGACTGATCTTTCCGGCGCTGATGGTGACACAACCCTTTACAGGACCATTGCTCTGATACCAACTGAAACGTCTGCTACTCGTTTTCTAAAAACGTACTAAATAATTTTTTTTTTAAAACCTCGCATAGCATCGGCCGAACCATAAAATCTTTTTGATATCATTTTAAATATAAATTAACTAACTAACATTTAAAAATCAAAGAAAATAGCCCATACTATAACCTCTCAAAAACCACTCATAAATAATTAAAAGTCATAAAAATATTCTTAACATAACTTAAAATCATAAATAATAACTAGTGCGGAAAACTAGCGTCGGTCCTCGGGTTATGTGCACCATCAGTCCAGTCAGATCAACCATCAAGACCTCCATTATCATAATTATCATAATCACCTGCATCAATCACACCTAGTGAGTCTAAAGACTCAATACGTCATATTCTTGATAACGAGTAATACATATAAAACCACAATCAACAGTGAAAATACTTGTACTTAAAATATCGTTTTCATGAAGATGCATAAACTTAAAACATAACCTTAACGTAAATATTTTCATGATGCATAAACTATTAAAAACATTTTCATAATCTTATGCATAAACTTTAACTTAAACATTTTCATAACATAATCATATAAACATATCATATTCATATCCATATCCATATTCATGTTCATGTTCATGTTCGTGTTTGTTGAATTCAGATCGTGATTGTGACTCGTATTCTTAAACATATTGGGCGATGGATCCATCTAAAGAAAACCACAGTACTGGGCGGCGGGGCACACCAGCAACACTCTCACCGGTTAACTGGGCCCTGGCCTACGTATTAACATATTCGTATTCGTATCACATATTCGTATTCGTATCCATATCCAAGGAAACACGATCGTCGGGCTCCCACTGGGACCATAACCCTCACGACATTTCCAACATGTAGTAGTCACAATCCTTTCACATCCTTCAACATGTTATCCTCACTTAATAAAAATCATGTATTTACATATCGTTTTAGTTTTTGAAACCAAGCATGCAATATATCTTTTAAATCTCAAAGATTAAACCATAAAAATCTATGAACATTTAAAATAAACGTTTTAACATATAAAAATCATAAAAAAACATAAACATTTTAAAATAAACATTTTAACATATTAAAAATCCGTAAACAATTAAAATAAACATTTTAACATCTTAAAAATTCATAGACATTTAAAATTGACATGTTATCATATAAAAATTCATAAACATCTATAACCATGAAAAATAATCATATTAGCATGTAAAATATCATTTAGGGCACTGCCATGACGTTTACTAATTTCTAGGTGTAAAAAGATCGTTTTACCCCTGAACGTAAAATTTTCCGTTTTTGACATTTTCTTAATTTCATTAACTCTAAGATGTCCCAAATAATTATTTAAGCATACATGAATTTTCTCATATTTTTATTTAGCCTAAATTGAGGACTTTTAAATCAATCTTTAAATGGGACGTATTAATGCGTTTTAATCCCGAATTAAACCAAACCTTAATATAAAATTCCCAAATTAAAAACTTAGACTTATAATAATTATTTAAGCTTAAACCTAATTTTTCATAATTTTATAAAGCTTAAAACTAGGCGTTTCAAGTAACTCGTTAATTAGCGTTTCCTGCGGCGATTAAATCAAGAATAAATCCAAAACTCCATGTTTCGATCCCAAATTTTAAACATAACATTTTGAGTATTTATTCTACTCTTTCAAGTCATGAGTCACCCCCATGGACCCATGGATTCAATTTTACTTCTTTAATTTTCGTTTTTGACCCTTTATCGAACACACCGAGCCATATCCTAATTTACTCGAGCCACGCCCGAGCAACCTCAAGCCAAAACCTAGCCAACCCATCTAGGTACCTTACTGTGCAAGCCCAACCCAAGGAACCAGCCCCCAGTCTCTCAAATTCGCCTGGACCAAAGCACCAATTCTGTGCGAGTGTGTGTGTGTGCTTCCTTGCATGTCTAGGAGTCCTAACCCAACCAGGACTGTCCCATCCGAGCCACCACCAAACCCACCTGTCCCTAAGCATCCCTGGACAACGCCCAGACAATACCCAAGCCTAGCCCAGCCCCTGACCGCGCGCACGAAGCCCTGCACCAGATAGTAGCCTCGCGCGTCACCCTTGCTGCTATGTGAATCACCACGTTTCTTGAACCAGCAGCCAACCTAGCCGCACCAGCCCTTGTCCAGGCCCTTAATCACCCTCCTAGGACCCTAAAGAGTCGACCTAGCCCAGCCAAGAACCCCCAGACCAAGCCCCTTCTTCCCTGCACAACTGCACACCTGCGCATCTCTCCCATGCTTCTCGGGTGGAGTCCTTCTTGGTAAGGACTCCTCCCAGCTCCTGGTTTTAGAGTCCTAGCGTGGCTAGGACTCTTACCTTACTCATATGATGACCCTAGCTAGCCCTGCACATGCCGAGACCAAACCCAGCACCCTTAACCCATGAAATCGAGCCCTTCCAGATACATGACAGTAAGTTGGTTCCAAAATTATTCCCTTTGTTTCCATCTGGTTTCTGTTATCGTGTGCAGCCTTTTAGGCGTGTTTTAAGACCTTAAAACTTGTGTAAAACATTACCCTAACACATCCTAATCATGGCAGCCCCTTAGGTAGATGAAATTCATGATTTTTGGATCACAATACATGTTTTAAAAATCACACAATATGCATATCCGAAAATCTTCATAGTTGCAACTTTTTTTTCAAGCAAATTCAAACATAAATACATAATATGGTGTGATGAAGAGTAAAAAGAGAATATGGCGTTATATACGCACGAAAAACCGTTGACGACGAAGAACGGAGTGAAACCTTGGCTTGATTATCCTTGAAGCTCTCTATATTTTCCTCCCAACCAATATGAGTGTGTGTAACGTGTATAAGGGGGTGGGGAGAGTTTGCTCTTGTTTGGAGTGTGTGGCCGTGAATAAGTAAAAGTTTGGGGAGGGTTTCATAAATTATATACTAATTAAGGCTTAGGCCTAATAAGCTTACCACGTAGGACCATTAGTCTTAATTAGAATTTAATTAAAATTTTAAAATAGTTTTGTTAAAATAAGTTTGTGAATTTAATAGTCAGGTTACCAAAAAGTTCGCATTTTTGTTGAAAAACCAAGACCGATAAAATTTACGTCCCGGCGTATAAAATCACCTCAAAACCCCTTATTTTCAAAAATAAGAAAAAGTGTCATCCTTATTTTAAATAATTAAAAATAATTATTTATTAAAAACATTTTCTATTTTCCAGCTCTCGGTCTCCGTTTCTCGATCGCAACTCGAATAACCTTTAAAAATACATTTTAATGCAATCATGTAGAAAAGTATATTTTAAACATGCAATTATGCACAACATAATTAAGTAATGCAATTAAAACATTTAATTAAAATACAAAGGAATTTAATAATCGCATGCATATGGTTCGCGTGGACATTTAAATTTTCGGGGCGTTACATTTCCCTTACGGGACAGTAGAGAACACTAGTGAAGCAACTGGAGCATTCAAGGTGAATGGACATAGGCTGAAGGTTTATCATTGTGGTACTATGCCCGATGAGCCGACCACCGTGGATCTGTAGGATCCAAATTGAAAAAAGGGAATATTGTCGGGCTATTGATTATAAATTTAGCGCATGCTGGGAGGCAACCCAGTGTTTAGTTTTATTTTTTTCGTTCATCTTTAATTTATTTTTCTTTCTTTTTGTTTTATGCATATCTCTTGAGCTAATCAAAGTGAATGGTGGTGCATGTAAGTTATTCACTAGTGGTGGGATTTCTCAAGTGTGGGGGATTTTATTGTGACCAGCGGACTGAGAACGTCAAATAGGCCAGGAGAGTTTCTGTACAATTCTTGCATCTTGTGTGCTTGATCGAGTTTCAATGTTGATATGTAGCTTTATAGAATTGTACATTCCTGGTTTCGAAATATGTGTCTAGTTTGAAGTACCGATTTCCAGAGTCGACATGGACCCGTATCCAGACCCATACATAGGGTTCGTGTCCAATTATTCCCAAAATTCCGACTTCCAGAGTTGACACGAACCCGTTCCCGGACCTCTACATGGGGTCCGTGTTTACCACTTCCAGAATTTTCATCTTCACGCATACACACAGACTTGTACATGGACCCTACTACGAGGTCCATGTAGGATATTTTTTTTTGAAAGTTTCAGAATAAAATCGCGACTTCCGCCTCCCAATCCATAAATCCATAAATTCGATTCCCCTCCTCCTACACAAACACCGCCGCCTCCTGCCGTCACAGCACAACCATCGTACATCCCTCCTCCCGCCGCTGACCACCACCACTCAGCTCCTTCAACACCGAGCACCACCTCAACCACCAACATCCTCACAACACCACCGCCGTACAACTGCCACCTCCCGCCGCCTTCCACCACTGTGCAATAACCTCCTATTTTCTTTCCGGTAAGCGTGGCTACACCTTCATTCCCATATCCGATTATCCGCATTGGTGATTTTGTGCCACCCGTATGATTATTACATGTTATTTCAGTTATTGGTTGGGTGTTGGACTATGATTGTGCATGAGTTTAATTGTTACCACTTTGAGTGCTTTCTTTGGGATAAGTTGTTGGGTGGTTGTGAATAAGATTGGTTGGTGTGTTGGTTCTTTTGATTGAGTCGGAATTCCCCCTCGCAAACAGACTAGTAAGCGCGCACGAGACGGCGCCTCCTCCTCCTTTGGTTCCGCCAGGTTAGCATTTGATACATCTCGATTTACAAGCCGAGAAAATTTAGAGTGGTGCTCGGCGCTTAATGAGAACTCCGTTATTGTTGAACGTTCAATTCATCCACAGATCGATCACGAGGTGCCACTCAGGGCAAAATTTGATAAATTCAGTTGGGGACCTCTACTGGACATCACCGGCCCCTATTACCCCGAATTGATCTGGCAGTTCTATGCGAATGTCGAGGAAAAAGACAAGACCGAGATGCAACATATTCTCACTTACGTCAAAAGGGTCACGATTGAGTTAACCAGCAGATGTCTGGCCGCTATATTGAATGTCCCCAATGATGGGCCTCCGGTGGTTTTCAATCAGTTGGATATTTTCTTGTCGGACATCACTTTCCGAATCCCTCATGCTCGGAGTCGTGTGCAATATTTTCCATCCCAAACCGGTTCTTGCTCCAGCTTCCTTCCGACGTCCCTCCCGCTGCTTGATCGCCTTATCTGTTACTTCACGGGAGTAAACCTCATTCCGAGGAAGGTCGTAAACAATGAGGTCCGCCATATGGATCTATATATCATAGACAAGATGTTGAATTTATTGGGGGTCATTCCTGCAATTCCGGTGGCTTCGATCATGATTTCCCATATGCGTTTGGTCGCCCATATTGATCCCACAAATAATAAGACGCCATATGCCCCCTTTCCTATCATCATCTCCCGGATTTTGGCGGCCCACCGTGTCGATCTCACTGGTGAGATTTCCTTCCTCCCCAGCTCTACACAGATGTTCACAGCCCAGGCCATGCAGGGCATGTATTTCATTTTCCGGCAGGGTGCTTGGTACCGTAATCCCGGGAGTCGCCATATCAGTCCCCATCCCAGTGACCCACCAGTGCCTCCCGGCCGATGAGAGAGTTTGGGAAGATCAAGTGGCGGAAGAAGCAGAATTGGATGCCCGAGCAGCACCTCGAGTTAGTTTTCCCTTGAGACAGCGCGCCCCGAGAGGTACTCGTCAGGTCTTCTCGGCCATATTTGACTGTATGGAAGACTTGCGCACCCGATTGGCTCGACTCGAGAACCATGCCAGGACGCAGTCATATTCAGATGATATCTATGCGCCATATTTTGACAGATCCACCCTGGATGGCCTTGAGGATTTGGAGGTGGGTTCCGACGACGAGTAGTTTATCTTCATTATTTTAGGACTTGTGGAGGATTATATCGGTTTTCTCATTTTGAGCATTTCATTCATATGTTTTTTGATTTTATGTGACTTATTCTTTATGATTATTCTCTTTTGGGTTTATCTGTGTGCTTGTGTGCCTTTCCTATTCTTTTTTTACGTTTGTTTGTGTATTCGATGTTGTTCTTTTCAGGAGTTGATGATTTCTCCCCTATTTTCACCACTTACTCGACATTTTTCCAGGGAAGTGTTTTTGCTTTAATTGTCTTGCTAGTTCATTTTTCATTGCTTTACACTGAGGGCAGTGTCAATTTCAAAGTGTGGGGGTGGGCCAGTTTTGTTACACATCGTTTCACAGAACTTAACAACACTTTTCACGCAGGATGAGACTATATCTAGGGAAAGAATTCTTGTTTTTCTTGATAAGCGGATTAATTTGTTAATTTTTGATCACCCGGAAAATCGTTTCATGACTATTATTGAATGAGAGGAGTCGTAGTTTCAAAGATAGAGTCAGACATGAACTAGTTTTGTATTGTCATTTCATTCCATGCACGTGGTTAGACTTTTGCTCATTGATGGTGAATTGGTGCAAAGTGAGCTTAAAAAAAACCTAGAACTCGTCTGATTAGCCCTCGAAGCGAAAATACGAACGATGGTTACTTAGGGATGATTTAGGCGATCTTTGGACTGTTTGAGCCTTTCAAGCCTACCCGATACATCATTTATTGTCTCTAATAACCCTTCTTGAGCCTATAAAAATCTAATGGTATGTGTCAATGACACACAATTAGATCCAATTCGTAATTTATTCAATGTCCCACATCAACCACCTGAATGTTAGCCTATACACGTTTTTCCTACTTACGATTGAGAGAAATAAACCTTCTGTACAAGTTGAAATATTCAAGATACTCCAATGAGTTGAAGAAAAATGTTTGAAGGAGTTGGTAAATCATTTTTTTTAAAAAAAAGGGACAAAGAAAACGAAAAAGGGAAAAGTGTATGGCATTGAAGACACCCGATAAATCTGTGGGTGAAAGTTAAAGGACAATGAAAAAAAAAAGGAGATGATAGAGCTATAAAGATGATAAAGTACAATAATTGGTTGCGAGTTAAAAGTTGAATGAATGCGCTTGATCGAGCAAAACTTGCACTGTTTTATCCTCAATAAAAATATGTTTATCTATGCTCAAAATTTGATCGCAAGTGCACGATGTCAAGTAATAGAATAGTGTACGTGAGTACGAGTATCGTTCCACTGAAGACTGTGTTTAACAATTATTATTCTAGTGATTAAAACTTTAGCAACGAAGTTTGAGTGATTGTTTTGTAACTAATAAAACTTAATAAAACTAAATAAACAAGTTCAAGAAATTATTATTCAAATATGAATGCTAGATCAATTGATTAAGTTTCAATGATAAATGGATTTGTTGGGAATTCTGGTTCACCTACCCCTTATTAATTAATTAATTCGATCGATCGTGTTCTACGCTCCCGACAGGATTCCCTATTTAATTGAACACACTCTCTCGAGCTATGCCAAACTAATTCTACTCAATGAAGTAATTAAATGTCTTTAATTATTTATCAAGAGCGAATCGCATTTCGATCTATGAAATCCCCTAGTTTTCGACCCTAAGGACTATAACTATCGGCACGTATCCAATTTCATATATCTATGTAAATTGTAGATCCGCGAATTATACTACTCATTCCTATCACAAGTTATTCTCTCGAACTCACTCGCGATATAAAAACGTTGTTAAAGTTAGCTATACTTCAACAACACAATAAAACAATAGTATAACCAAGAACAAATCACGATTCGAAATATAAATTAACCAACTAAAAGTTTGGGGTAGGATCCCCTTTAATCCCAACAAATATGAAAAGTTAGCTACTAGAATTCATAATTAAAATCAGCAAAACAATGTTTCAATAAGAGAAAATAAACTTGAGATACTAGATGTGACGAAATCTGCGAAGAACGATGCCCGGAAACCGTCGAATATTCAATCCAAGTGCAAAAGCTCTCCAAAACTCCTTGTGGTGCCTTCAATAATGTCTGAATAATCCCCAAAAATCGTCCCCAAGACTTACCATATCATTCCCCATCATCAAATAAGGCAAGAAATCGCGCATGGAACTTTCCGAAAATAGGTGGCGCTCGGCGGTAGAAAAGTACCGCTCGAGCGCCACACTTTCTGTATTCTCCCTAAACTTGTGCGGCAGTCGCGCTCGGACGGTAGAAATATACCGCTCGAGCGTCGACTGTTCTGTCTTTGGATGCACCTTCTCGCGCCCGGGAGGTAGAAAAGTACCGCCTGAGCGCCAAACTTTCTGTCTTCTTCTCCTTGCTAGTCATATTTGGCGCCCGGGCGGTAGAAATCTACCGCTCGAGCGCCGCTTATTCTGTCCAAAGTTCCTTGTCTTCGACACTTTGCTTCATTCTTGGTTTTTCCGACCATTTTTCCTGTAAATTCATCACATACAAGTGAGACATGATAAAATGCAAATGATTACTCGAAAATGAACAAAAAGTAAAAGAAATGCATGCATGCACAATGCAAACACAACTAAACCAATGCAATAAACACGTAAAAACACCACCTATCAACCCCCTCATACTAACCTTTTGCTTGCCCTCAAGCAAAATAGGTTACAAACCACAACCAAAAATACGGAACAAACACAAAACAAAAGTATTAACAAAAAAACGAAAGTGATGGTGAAGCGGCAAACTGACATCTCCTGCCTCAGCGGGTTTGTGAACCACATCCAACTAGTCAAATCAAAACATTCATCAATACCCCTTTCAAAGCACCTTATAGCAATTTTGATTTGACCAGAAAGTGTGGTCGTGTGTGTGTGCTGTGGGTCTCACTAGCTCGTGTTTCAGACAGTTTTATTCGCAAATCATGCGAATCACCAAATCAACAGTTCAATGCAAGTTTCCCTATCCTGAGTTCT
Source organism: Primulina eburnea (assembly GCF_022965805.1). Classification (NCBI taxonomy): domain Eukaryota; kingdom Viridiplantae; phylum Streptophyta; class Magnoliopsida; order Lamiales; family Gesneriaceae; genus Primulina; species Primulina eburnea. The sequence continues at coordinate 11,011,319 of NC_133116.1, forward strand.
GTTTCTAGTTGTGACCAACAAGTAAACACAAAGAGCAAAATTTCAAGGTTGTACAATAGGAACTTAGGGAGTCAATATCATGAAGTTTCAAATGGCTCAAATAGATGGGATGTACACTGATCATTTTAATTATGCACTTGTCAGAATCTTGTATCTGACATTCCTCAACACCTTACATCTCCATATATTTAGCCTAGGGATAGGATTTCATCCCTTTTTGGCTCCCCACACCTTACATCCCCTTTTTTTTTTGTTTTTCATTCACTCTTCTCTTCTTTTTTTTTTTGTGTGCATAATTTTCTCAAGTGTACTCCCTTGGTTTTGAGTGTATAGAACATTTGTTTCTTTGGCTTGGGGATAACTTTTGAGGTATTATGCAATATTGGGACGAAGGTTGTTCCGGTGGACTCAAGTGTTCTACTTTATTTCATGTCACTGGTCGGTCACGACTGTCAACAAAAATTCACTCAAGTTCGACTTGCATCTTATGTTTTTCCAGTTTCTCCCACAGATTCTTAAAATCGACTGTCGTTTACACTACTGATAAAACCCACTACGTGCACATATGAAAATTTTTAATTCACTGGGGTGTGCATATCGAGTGATCAGACTAATTAAAATGCAGTTCGTTAAGCCCACAATCATCATTGGCTACCAATATACTACTTTCACCATCAACTACTAGATGACCCCCTCATACTAAGGGTGTGGAATGTCCCCATTGCACCAACTAACAGAAACACAAGAATGAAAATAGAGATGCAGAACACAGAACGCAATGCAAAATGAATGACCGAACTAACACAATATGAAAACACAAATAATGCATTAGAACAAAAATTTAGAAAGAGAAGGGGAAACAGTGAACTCCCCTGATAAAGGTGCATCCTCATCATGCTCCGGTGGTGGCACTCCTGCGGCATCCCCCTGCTGGGAATAATCATACTGGAACTAGAATGGGGGAGGAGGTAGCGGAGTCGGTGGGATGGACCCTGGGTCAACGCCCCCGTGCACAAGCATCGAGCGCATCATGTAGTCCAGGTGAGATAAATGGTCTGCGACGTACGAATTGAACTGGCCCTGATGAGCTTGGAAGGCAAGATTTTCATCCATTTTATCATTCGTCGTTCGCCTGCGGGGTTGTAGTGGTAGGCGGCGTGGGGCGGCAGTCCTGGGTCCACCGGTGTCCTCGGCCTGAGTCGGGAAGTCAATGTTTTGTTTAGCACGTTTCAGCTGGAGGTCATCCCTACAAATAGCTTTCATAGGCTTCAACCATTCCTCATCATCGCGAAATACAACTCCCGCCCCAGCACACAATTCAGAGATGATGGTGGGGAAAAAGAGCCCGATATGCCTGTTGTGAGCACTCATTGTAATCTGAGAATTGATAAGCTTGCCCACGTTGATTGGGTACACGCTGGCCAAAGCGAACAGCAGTATCGCCCGCTCTTTCTGAACCTCGCTCTTATGCGAGACGGGCATCATTCGTCGCGCCACGAATAGATACCAAATAGCCCTTTCAAGTTTCAAATACCTCTCCTCAAAACAACTCGGCGGTCCGCCCACCGGTTTCCATGTCGCGCCCGGATGGCAAAGGGTTTCGAGAATTAAATCATAGTTCGGGTCGGCGGCCATGGCCTCGTAGAGAGAATCATCAACCGCGGCTGTCCCCAAGAGTTCATTGATCGTAGTCGAGTCGTACGATACATGTTTTCCTCGAACAAACACCCTACCATCACGCGCCTCAGGAGCATTAGCATAGAATTCGCGAACCACTGAGACTACCGCCGCCTGAGGTTGATCACTGAATTGGTTCCACCCACGCCTTCTCATATCGACAAGAATATCTAAGTGGTGTTCCTCATACTGTTTCCGGACTCCCCTCTCGGCTATAGGATTCCTATTAATTTTAGCATGCTCGTATCGAGCCCTAGCCTCCACACTAACAAAACGATGTCTATCAAACGCGGGAGATGATGAAGAAGAGCCGGGGTTACCTTTTTGTTTCTTGGGAGCCATAGTAGTGTATGAGAGAGATGGTGGGTGAATCGGAGAAGATGACCGGAGTGATGAAGGGTCAAGTTTCCCTAAGAGTAGTGTTCCACCTTGCCGGAATTTTGAGTAGGGATTGAGGCTCCTGCACAAGAAAATCGAAAAGGGGGTGAGGGATAGTTAGGGATTTGGGGAGAAAATGTGTGGAATTTGCGTGCAGAATGAGAGATGGGGAAGTGAATTCGCGCATATAAAGCAGTCGCGCTCGGGCGGTAGAAAACTACCGCTCGAGCGCGAACCTCTCTGTAAGTTTTTTTTTTCAGAGGTACGCGTGCGCGCTCGGGCGGTAGAAAACTACCGCTCGAGCGCCAACCACTCGGGATGAATTCTCCCAAGGTAGACGTCCGCGCTCGGGCGGTAGAAAACTACCGCTCGAGCGCCAACTGTTCTGCCAAAATTTTCATTTTTCTCCTTTTTTTTTCTTTTTTTTTTCTTATAAATAAATAACAATTACTGGATTAAACAAAACTTGAATGAAATAAAAGATCAGGGAAAAGACTTAGTTCTCAATTTATAGTCGAGAGCTTGACTGTCGGTCCGTCTCAGTTCGGCATGTCTTGGAACCGGGTGATTCCAAGTTGTGGCTCAATTGTGCCACCCATGTAGTGCTTCAGGCACTGGGCATTGACCGTAAATGTCCCATCCTTTCCATCATTCAATTCTACAGCTCTCGATGAATAAACTTTCGAGATCACGAATGGACCAGACCATCGTGATTTCAACTTTCCGGGAAAGAGTCGCAACCGGGAGTTGTAGAGTAGGACACTTTCGCCTTCTTTGAATTCTCTCTCGATGATCCTCTTGTCATGGGCCTTCTTCGTTTTTTCCTTGTAGGTTAGTGCGAGATCGTATGCTAGATTTCGGAATTCCTCCAACTGATCTAGTTGAAGCAAACGTTTTTCACCTGCATCAGCAAAGTTAAAGTTTAGTGCTTTTGTTGCCCAAAATGCCCGATGCTCTAACTCTACCGGTAAGTGACATGCTTTACCAAACAATAATCTGTACGGTGTCGTGCCTATTGGTGTTTTGAAAGCAGTCCTATATGCCCAAAGAGCATCATCTAACCTCACCGACCAATCTTTCCGACTGACACCTACCACTTTCTCTAAAATGCGCTTGATCTCTCGATTCGATACTTCCACTTGACCACTCGTTTGGGGGGGAGAAGGGGTAGAGATCTTATGTGTGACACCATATTTGCTTAAAAGTTTTTCAAATAGTTTGTTGCAAAAATGAGTGCCACCATCACTAATAATTGCTCGTGGTGTTCCAAATCGGTTGAAAATGTTTTTCTTTAAAAATTTTAGGACCACTTGAGCATCATTAGTGGCGTACGCTTCCGCCTCTACCCACTTAGACACATAATCCACCGCAACCAAGATGTATTTTTTCGTGAAAGAACTGGGAAACGGTCCTATAAAGTCTATCCCCCATACATCAAAAACCTCACACTCAATGATATTATTTAAAGGCATTTCGTGACGGTTAGAGATGTTACCTGACCGTTGGCATTTATCACAATGTAGCACATAAGAACGAGCATCTTTAAAGAGGGTTGGCCAATAAAAGCCACATTCAAGTACCTTGGATGCCGTCCTTGTTGGTCCGAAATGACCACCTACCTCACGGTCATGGCAATGGTTGAGAATTTGATCAAACTCTTCCTCCGCAACACACCGTCTTATCATGGAATCTGCACAAATCTTAAACAAGAACGGTTCCTCCCAAAAATAGTATTTCACGTCAGAAAAGAATTTCTTTCGTTGGTGAAAAGATAGGTTTGGTGGAGGTGTGCCTGTGACAAGAAAGTTAGCGAAATTTGCATACCATGGACAATTCCTCACCTCAAATAGTTGCTCATCCGGGAACCAATCATTGATAGCATGATCAACAGAATCATCACAAATAAATTCTAATCTAGACAAATGATCTGCTACCACATTCTCAACACCCTTCTTGTCCTTGATTTCTAAATCAAACTCTTGCAATAATAAAATCCACCGAAGTAAGCGTGGCTTTGCATCTTTTTTAGCAAGTAAGTATTTGAGGGCCGAATGATCAGTGAAAACAATTACTTTGGACAAAACAAGGTATGAATGAAATTTGTCAAGTGCAAACACTACGGCTAGTAATTCCTTCTCAGTTGTTTCATAATTCAATTGAGCTTCATCTAAGGTCTTACTTGCATAGTAGATTGTATGAAATACCTTGTTTTGTCGCTGGCCAAGCACGGCCCCCACTGCAGTGTCGCTGGCGTCGCACATTATCTCGAAAGGTAGATCCCAATCCGGTGCTACCAAGACAGGAGCCGTCACCAAGCGCTCCTTCAAATTCTCATATGCCTGTAAACAGTCAGAATTGAAATCAAATGGCACATCTTTCATAAGTAAGGAAGAGAGAGGTTTTGCAACTTTTGAAAAATCTTTTATAAAACGCCGATAAAAACCGGCGTGGCCTAGAAAACTTCTAACTCCCTTTATGGACGCCGGAGGTGGTAATTTCTTGATGACTTCAACTTTCGCCTTGTCCACCTCTATTCCGTGCTCCGAAATCTTGTGCCCTAGGAAAATTCCCTCTTGTACCATGAAATGGCACTTTTCCCAATTGAGCACCAAGTTGGTCTCCTCGCATCTCATCAACACCACCTGCAAGTTCTGCAAACAGTCATCAAACGACGGTCCGAAAATAGAGAAGTCATCCATAAATATTTCAAGAAAAGTTTCTATCATATCATGGAATATAGCGGTCATGCAACGTTGAAAGGTGGCAGGTGCATTACACAAACCAAAGGGCATTCGTCTAAAAGCAAAAGTGCCATAAGGACAAGTAAAAGTGGTTTTCTCTTGGTCCTCGGGCGCAATCATGATTTGGTTATACTCAGAATACCCATCTAGAAAACAATAAAACTCATGACCCGCTAACCTCTCAAGCATTTGATCAATAAAAGGGAGGGGAAAGTGGTCTTTTCGGGTGGCATCATTCAATTTCCTATAGTCAATGCACACACGCCATCCCATGACAGTCCTGGTGGGTATTAGTTCATTCTTATCATTTGTAATCACAGTAATACCACCCTTTTTTGGCACACACTGAATCGGACTTACCCATGCACTATCAGATATAGGATAGATAATACCTGCATCGAGAAGCTTAATCGTTTCGGCCTTTACTACCTCTTGCATCTTTGGATTCAATCTTCTCTGAGGTTACACAAGAGGTGAGTACTTGTCTTCCATCAATATCTTGTGCATGCAGACTGAGGGATTGATCCCTTTGATATCCGCCACCTTCCACGCAAATGCGCCCTTGTGCGCTTTCAGAACCTCCACTAGTTTGTCTTCCATCACATCTGTCAAAGCAGCAGAAATAATGACAGGTAAAGTGTTATTCTCACCTAAGTAAACGTACTTGAGGTGTGGAGGCAACGGCTTTAGCTCAAGTGTGGGTGGCTCATCGATGCTTGACCTTTGAGGGGTCAAATCTCTTCGTTCTCCTAGATCCTCCAGTCGCATCCTCATTGGTTTCTCCAGGAAGGTGGCATAAAGTGTGCCACTATTTCAGCTTCTCTTCATTCCAATTCCTCTTCTCCCATTCAGTGGTGATAGTGGCTACAACGGGCCTAAGAGCATCCTGCAAAAATGAGACACAAGAGAGGCAAAAACATCAATTCTAAAACAAACTATCAGAAGCAGTGTGTGATTAAGTGAATTGAAAAACTCGAAACGAAGTAATCTCATCCTCGCCCACTCTCAGTTCAACTTCCCATCTTGCACTCATCAGGCCTTGCCAGTGCAAGGAACGGTCTACAAAAATCAGAGGCATCTAAGACATCCTCTCCATATAAACACCACGACGTCCACAGGGAAAATGAATTTTTCCACTTTCACTAGCACATCCTCAATCACTCCGCGGGGGTACTTGACAGATCTGTCAGCTAGTTGTAGAGACATCCTCGTCGGCTTTGGTTCTCCCAACCCAAGTTTCCTAAACACAGACAATGGCATAAGATTAATACTGGCACCGAGATCACACAATGCTTTATGAAAAACAACATCACCAATCATGCAAGGAATAGAAAAACTCCCTGGGTCTTTAAGTTTCGGTGGGATTTTGTTTTGCACCAAAGCAGAGCAGTTTTCAGTCAAGTTTATTGTCATGTGATCCTCCAATTTTCTCTTGTTTGCTAAGATATCCTTCAAGAACTTAGCATAACTAGGCATTTGCATCAACGCATCGGCAAAAGGAATATTGATATGCAATTTTTTAAATACCTCAAGAAAATTACCGAATTGTGCATCTAGTTTTGCTTTTTTCAATGCTGCAGGGAAAGGTGGAGGGATAACAATCTTAGCCTGTGTAGTGTGTGCCGGTGTGGGGTTAGAGGACTTACCTTTAGACGTCGCGGCATGTTCATCCGGCACTTCGCTTTTCTCCTTTTCTTTAGGCTCTAAAATTTTTCCGCTCTTCAACTCAATGGCCTTCACTTGCTCTTTTGGATTAGTCTCTGTGTTACTTGGCAAGGTGCCCGGTTCTTGATTCGCTATCATCTTGGCCAATTGTCCAATCTGAGTTTCTAGCCCCTTAATCGATGCGTCTTGGTTTTGAAGTCTAGTTTCAGCGGATGAAATAAACTTAGACATCATGTGCTCCAAGTTGGACTTTTCTTCTCTAGGAGGATCAGATCTGTACATTGGTTGTTTTCCATATGGTTGTCCTCCCTGTGGTCGATTCTGATTGTTTTGACCACCCCACGAGAAGTTAGGATGTTGCCTCCATCCCGGATTGTATGTATTCGAATATGGGTCATTCCTTGGACGGTTGTGGACTCCCACTTGATGCACAGGTGCTCTTTCGGGCACATAAAATGGATTGTCATCTTGACAGTCTTTCACATAGTGCTCACCTCCACATTTCTCACAGAATATCTCTTGCAGACGCATAGCCGTGCCGCCCATGTTCAAACCGTCTAATTTCCTGTTCAATACATCTAATTGTGCAGTAATGTCCGAAAAATCAGTTACCTGATGAACTCCTACATTCCTTCGCTGGTTGTTCCTGTCAGATTGAGGGTGATAACTGCTAGCAGCCATCTCCTCCAACAACTCATATCCTTCTTCCGCAGTTTTTCTCAACAGATTCCCACACGCAGCAGCATCTATCATAGTACGGTTAGGAGTAAGCAAACCATAATAGAATGTTTGAACAACTAACCCAAGTGGTAATTCGTGATGTGGGCATTTTTGTAGTAGATCCTTGAAGCGTTCCCATGCTTCATACAAAGACTCCTGATCGAATTGAGCAAATGTTGTAATGTCTGCCCGCAGCGTCATGGTTTTTGATGGAGGAAAGTATTTGATAAGAAACGCTTTCGCCATGTCCTCCCATGTAGTGATTGAACCTACAGACAAACAATTCAACCATGCTTTAGCTTTATCACGTAAAGAGAAAGGAAATAAACGCAACCTAACAGCATCATCAGAAACTCCATTGAATTTAAAAGTATCGAAAATTTCAAGAAAATCCGCGATGTGCGTGTTTGGGTCATCTACTGCAGTTCCTCCGAATTGGACTGTGTTCTGAATCATCTAGATTATAGCTGGCTTGATTTCAAAGTGATTTGCCCGCACAATAGGCCTCACAATGCTAGGGCGTGCACCATCCAAAGAAGGCTGGGCATACTCTAACATTGGTATGCGGCGTGGCATCTCAATATGTCTCTCTTCACGGCGCTCCTCCTCATGCTCTTGCTCGTGCCTCTCCATCAGTTCCTTCAGTCTTTGCTGCTATCTTCTCCAGCGAAAAGTTCTTTCAATTTCAGGGTCGAACTCAAGCTCCACGTCAAGTGACTTTGGCATGCACTAGACAAGATACCTGGAATAAAATATGGAGTGTTAGCTCAAGAATAATAAGACAATGCTAAAGCAAATAACTAAAAATAAAATTGTAGATTAACAGTCCCCGGCAACGGCGCCAAAAACTTGATCGAGCAAAACTTGCACTGTTTTATCCTCAATAAAAATATGTTTTTCTATGCTCAAAATTTGATCGCAAGTGCACGATGTCAAGTAATAGAATAGTGTACATGAGTACGAGTATCGTTCCACTGAAGACTGTGTTTAACAATTATTATTCTAGTGATTAAAACTTTAGCAACGAAGTTTGACTGATTGTTTTGTAACTAATAAAACTTAATAAAACTAAATAAACAAGTTCAAGAAATTATTATTCAAATATGAATGCTAGATCAATTGATTAAGTTTCAATGATAAATGGATTTGTGGGAATTCTGGTTCACCTACCCCTTATTAATTAATTAATTCGATCGATCGTGTTCTACGCTCCCGACAGGATTCCCTATTTAATTGAACACACTCTCTCGAGCTATGCCAAACTAATTCTACTCAATGAAGTAATTAAATGTCTTTAATTATTTATCAAGAGCGAATCGCATTTCGATCTATGAAATCCCCTAGTTTTCGACCCTAAGGACTATAACTATCGGCACGTATCCAATTTCATATATCTATGTAAATTGTAGATCCGCGAATTATACTACTCGTTCCAATCACAAGTTATTCTCTCGAACTCACTCGCGATATAAAAACGTTGTTAAAGTTAGTTATACTTCAACAACACAATAAAACAACAGTATAACCAAGAACAAATCACGATTCGAAATATAAATTAACCAACTAAAAGTTTGGGGTAGGATCCCCTTTAATCCCAACAAATATGAAAAGTTAGCTACTAGAATTCATAATTAAAATCAGCAAAACAATGTTTCAATAAGAGAAAATAAACTTGAGATACTAGATGTGACGAAATCTGCGAAGAACGATGCCCGGAAACCGTCGAATCTTCAATCCAAGTGCAAAAGCTCTCCAAAACTCCTTGTGGTGCCTTCAATAATGTCTGAATAATCCCCAAAAATCGTCCCCAAGACTTACCATATCATTCCCCATCATCAAATAAGGCAAGAAATCGCGCATGGAACTTTCCGAAAATAGGTGGCGCTCGGGCGGTAGAAAAGTACCGCTCGAGCGCAACACTTTCTGTATTCTCCCTAAACTTGTGCGGCAGTCGCACTCGGGCGGTAGAAATATACCGCTCGAGCGCCGACTGTTCTGTCTTCGGATGCACCTTCTCGTGCCCGGGCGGTAGAAAATTACCGCCCGAGCGCCAAACTTTCTGTCTTCTTCTCCTTGCTAGTCATATTTGGCGCTCGGGCGGTAGAAATCTACCGCTCGAGCGCCGCTTATTCTGTCCAAAGTTCCTTGTCTTCGACACTTTGCTTCATTCTTGGTTTTTCCGACAATTTTTCATGCAAATTCATCACATACAAGTGAGACATGATAAAATGCAAACGATTACTCGAAAATGAACAAAAAGTAAAAGAAATGCATGCATGCACAATGCAAACACAACTAAACCAATGCAATAAACACGTAAAAACACCACCTATCAGCGCTGCAGGAATATGTTTATTTTCTCTCGCTTTTGATTCCCATGACTTTTATTGTAGCCGTTAACCTTGGCCTTACGTTATAAGCTTGAAAGACCTATTAACCAAGTCATGTTCGTTTAACATTTAGTAGAGAGTGGTATGAAAGACAAGCATATCGGAAATAAATGAATATAAATGATCCTGAAAACAACTAGCTATTGATGAGTATGAGTTCTGACTTGCACACTACACTGATCTCATTCTGTTGATCTTTACGGGTTCATGTTGAATCTTAAATTGAGATGAAAACGACTCTTCTGATTTTCGAAGCATGATATTTTGACCGGGGGTGCTAGAATTTGACAAATTGAGAAGCTTCGATTGTATTACTTGAGCTCTGAATCTAAGATATGTCTCATCTTTATTTCATGTCTGATTTGTTCGAGGACGAACAAAGGTTAAGTGTGGGGGAGTTGGTAAGCACAGATTATATAGCGTTTTAGGGACTTTATTTTGTCGTATTTGCGCTTATCTGGCGTTTTTATTCAAAGTTTCACGCTTAATTCGTTTTTATTTGCTATTTGCAGGTTTGACCAAAAGATGATAAAAGCCAACGAAAGGGAAAGAAAGTCAAGCTTCGCAATGTCATGTCAGAAACACCCGAAAAAATAGGAAATAGCACAAAGAGCGTATCCAGACCCCTACACGGACCCCGTGTAAGGGTCCGCTCATAGAAGCCCAAAGAAGAAAACTTCAGAGTATACACGGACCCCATTCCGGACCTGTACTCGGGGTCCGTGTCAATTATCCTTCGAGAATGAGAATTATAGTGCCTACACAGACCCTACTCCGGACCCCCCGTGTAAATTATTTCCCGGATAGTATTTTGCAGCATCTACATGGACCCCTACCTTGATGTATACATGTGGTCTGTGTCCTTTGATATCCGCTGAATTTTTGGTGCAGATTTTTGGAGATTTTGGAGGATATTAATTATGGGCTCGAAAATAACAAGTTTTGGTGAGCTTTTTTAGAAAGAAATTATAGAAGAGAAGACCTAAGATATTGAGAGGGGACTTTTGGGATTTTGGAGAAGACGAGAGAAGACGGCTAGAGCGTGGAGAAAACGAGACGGAAAACGCACTTTACAAGCAAGAATTGTGCAGCACCGCTGAGATTTTCTCTTCTTTTATTTTCTTATTTTTATCCATGAATTTGAATATTAGAATTTCTTCTAGTTTTGAACTTATGGAGTAGTTTATCTTGTGATCGGGACCACGATAGGGCCAAACTATGGATTTTGTTCATTCATTGGATTATTTGATCCATGAATTAATTTTATGTTATTGATTAATGTTTGCGTAATTTACTTTCTTTTAATTTTGCCAAATATTTTCATGTTCGTTGTTCGATCTTGACTCGAAAGGGAATAGATTGAATTTAGCTTCAAAAATATTTATCAACACACAATTAAACCGACTAGAAATAGTATTCGGTTTAAATGTGCGATTTTAGGCGACAGCTGTGATTTCATCGTTAAATAATGCGTTTTTGTTTAATTAAATTCAATTAGAAATAATTGGAATGTGAAATGAAAATAGAATTATAAATTCTAGAAATAGATTTATAGTTAAATTAGAGAATTTCATTGTGACATTGAATAATCTGTAGTTAAATAATTCCAATGCGTGGCAATAATCAAAGTTTGGTACTGTTGTGTGTTCCCAGTCATTTTGTTGAAATTGAAATCCTCCAAGTTCCAACCTGGTTTGCAAATTCGATCTTAGTCATTAATTTAGCATAAATTAGTTTAATTTAATTTGTTTAAATTATCATCAAATCACTAGTTATTGGTTGCCTATATTAAATTGAATAATTTGATCTTAGTACTTAAATAATAGTCTATGTGGGATCGATACTTGGACTTATCGTCCATTTACTATAACTTGACGTAGTCCGCTTGTTAGATTTATTCCCAACCGATTTAACCGGTCAAGGCCAAAATTATTTAATTAAATCTTTGCTAATCTAGGCCCTATTAAAGAATTAATTAAATACTTAATTAATCCTATTAAAAAATCCCAAAAATATTTAAAAATATTTAGTGCTACTCGTTTCTAGTATCGCACGCCCGAAACTACTCATTTCTAGAAAAAGTACATTACCGATTAAATTCGTCCCTTACTATAAATAGATTACCAATTTCCTACTTTGGACTTACTAAATATAGAGTTTCTATTTATAACTTTCTAAAAGTAGAAACTTTATAAAATTTTCCCCGGTTCTCTCGCCTTTGCCGTACATCTGGTATTCGACTACAGAAAGTTCACATTCATAACATTCGATTAAATAATCATTAAACCATGAAAATACTTAAACATGCTTCTAGACCACTCATTTAAATAATTTCAAATAAATTTTCATGCATGCATGTGGTTAGTGTATTCGGATTTTCAGGCGTTACATGATGAGACCGGCTAGTTATGATGAGGCCACTGCTTGTGCTTTTCAGGCGGAACAGGCTCTCCGGGATATCCCCGTCGAGATACAGCGGAAGAGGCATCAGGCCCGTTATAGTTCACAGCCACAGAAGAGGCAGTTCACCCGGCCACCGAGGCATAAGGGGCAGCAAAAGCCCCAAGGACAGTTTCAGAGGCCCGGACAGCAAAGGCCACCGCACGCACCAGGGGCTCCTAAGCCGGAGGAGAGGCAGCCGTGCAATCGGTTCCACTTCGGAAAGTGTATGTTGGGGACCTTCAAATGCTTTATATGAAAAGAAGAGGGCCACAAGGCAACTGATTGCCCTAGGAACAAGCGCCCCACTACTGGTAGAGCCTATGTGATGCACGCATAGGAGGCAGAGGCGGATCCAGACTCCACACTGATCAGCGGTAACCTTTATATTTAAGAATTTTTATTTACCGTCTCGATTGCATGAATTATTATGTTTGTTGTGGAAATTATTTTTGGGATTGAGAACCTAGAATAAATTAGGTTGCATGTTCTAATAGGTGGACTTAAGCGTTGAATTGTGGAAATTAAGAGCTTTAAGGACCATAAATGTAATAATCAAAATCTCAGGTACCTAATTGCAAAAATAAAAATATAGGGGCTTTTATCGTTTTTTCGAAAATTTTTAGACCAAGGTAATAATTTTTGACAATTTTAAGGTTTAAATGGATTAAATTTGAAATCTTATAAGGAATAAATTTTAATTTTTTAAAAGTTAAAGGGTCCCACATGATAAGGAATTCGAAACTTTAGGGGTCAAATTGTAATTTCCGAAATCTTGGGGGTTAATTTCGAAATTTTGATGGAACACTATAATTAAATCAGTGATTTTTTTGAGAATTTTGGGATTATGACCGATAGAAATTTCCTTAAAATTCAACACGATAAGATTTGATGGTATGTTTTGTCGTAGGAAGGATATATATTTCAGGTGTAGCCACGTATGCATTGCTAGATTCCGGAGCTACACATTCATTTATATCAGAGTCATTTGTCATGCGACTAGGAATCATACAAGAGGCTTTGGATTTGAGATTCAGAGTTTCGATTCCGTATGGCGATCATATGTTTGCCTCACAGATAGTGAGGAGATTGGAGCTTCGGTTGCAGAAAAATACGGTGCATGCAGATTTGATTGTGTTACCGTTGCCGGAGTTCGACATTATTTTGGGTATGGACTGGCTTTCTTCCAATAGAGACGCTATAGATTTTCATCGGAGGTCAGTATGTAACGTATCGTACTTTTAACTGTTTAAAATTTGCAGAAAAATTTAATATTTTTTTAATAAATCGTGAACATTCAAAATTCGATAAAATAAATTGTACGTCCCAAAATTTGTTGCAACAAAAGATCTAAAAACAAAGTTTGTCAAAAGTATTTGAACATTTTCATAAAAACTTAAAACTTGGGCGGTCCTCGGGTCTAGCCTCCTGCTCAGTTCAAGCCTACTCCTTGGTCCTCACCCCTAGTCTCCTCGAAATCATCCTCACCTGCATCGATCAAGTCTAGTGAGTCAAAAGACTCAAGACGTATAAACTGAATGGTAACAAGTAAATATGTAATAAAACCACATGCAGCTTTAAAATAGAGCGTACATACTTAAACTTGAACTTGCAATTAAACTGAACATACATACATAACATAGACGTGCCATAACGTGAAAACGTTTCATAAACATACTTTCATCGTACATACATGAGCATACATAACATTATTTTGCGTAGAGGCATGTTTCAAAGCAAGTGACGCATAACATAAATCGCCTGATCAGACTAAACCACAGTACTGTGCTGACTGAGAAGATCCACTGGCAATACATTAGATCCCCGTTCATGCTTTAACGGGTGGATTGGTCCCCATTCATGCTTTAACTCTTTCCAATTTTGATCTAAACCTGTTCATGCTTTAACGGGGTGGATTGGTCACTGGTCATGCTTTACCGCTTTCCAATCCCACACATAATTTGGTCACAAGACAAATTGCATACCTCAAAAACTTAAAATATGTTCTTTTGCACAGTCAACCTACTTACTTGGCGTCGAAGGATTCGTTGGATCTCGCTTGGGGTCACTGCTGCAATATACTAACATTAAATCAACCACTTAACTTGCATAACTTAGACATAGGTACTCGTGCTCACCACCGAAGTAGTTAAATAGCTTATGGCATTCTAGATCATTCGGGACTTGACCTCATTTAATCATCGTACTAAACCATGACATGAAACCCCAAAGAAAATAATAAAATTTCCCAAAACAGGTGGTACATGGACCCCGTGCCCAGGTCTGGATAGGGGTCCGTGTACGTCCGCTATAAGACATACCGAAAAGAAGGAAGGGCACGGACCCCGTGCAAGGGTACATGTAGGGGCCAGTGCAGGCTCGCAAAATTGACACTAAGAAGAAAACAAAGGCACGGACCCTGTGCCAGGGTCCGCGTACCCGCGGTGAGAAGAAACCAACGAAATTTCTTAACAAGTACTGCTTAACATTCTAAACTCGATTGTACAGACTATGAACCGACCCCACGAGACCCATCCTAAGATACTATAACACTGACTCAAGCCTATACAATTTCCCCAAAACAAACAAGTATCTCAAGTAACCCAATAAACCCGTGAATACGACTTTTGACAACAGAATGATTTTTACGACTACTCATTCTCCCAAGTGTCTAACGACACAAAACGGCACATCAATAACCATCCGAACATCATTAACAATATACCTATACGCAGCAGCTGATCACCCGTCGATCTCCCACGAAGCCTGCAACAATAAAATTTCAAGAACACATCAATGCATAATTTTTTCATAAAACGTCGTTTGAGCAGTCCCACAAAAATGATCACAACTCATCCAAATATTTCAATTTTACTGTCAAATTGAAGGTATAAAAAAGTTCTACATTTTATATGTTGAAAGCTTTCTAAAAATCACGAACAAAAAAGCGCAGTTTATAAAAGAACAGAAAAAAACGAGATTTTAGATCCAAAAATGGTTTCAAAAGTGATCTAAACAATTTCTGCTCAAACTTTACACATCACACTTAGATTTTTACGCATAATAAATAACACAACGCATAATATGACAAGATCGATGCATAAACAAAAGAATATACGTGCCTTTAATATAAAAATTTACCGAACCGATGCTACCGACGCAGGAAGGATTCGAGAGACGATCCGGGACGAACGTGGCACTATTTTCTTGCAACGAAAATGACGAAAACTCGTTGGAAATAATAAAAGGGAGGGGCGGCTGCTGCTCTTGCTATGAACCCTAATTTCTCCTCTCAAAATAATGAAAAACTGAATTGAAAATATGTGTGTGTGTGTGTGTGTTGTGTCGTGCATTTTGTGTGAGTGTGTGTGTGCATGTGTTTGGTAAATTAGGGAGAGTAAAATTTGCTTAATTATTAATTAGCAACTAAATTAAAATACTAACTCTCCCTTAACTATAACAAAATCTCTAATTAGCAAAATAAAATACAAAATGCTAACTTTAAAAATTTTAAAATTCTAAAATCACTAAATAAATAAATTAGAATTTTAAAAATGCTAAAAACTTAATAAATTATTTAAAATACCCAATCCTTAACTAAAAATAAAAAACCACATTTTAAAATTGCCGACATCGTCACCGGTCCCTTCTCCTTGATCTCGCATCGAATAAACGCCTGAAACATGAAACTCGTGAAATATTTTCATGTGCATCACATAAACGTAAATAATTTAAAATAATGCATTTTAATAAATAATGCATCGCTAAAACTCAATTTTAAAATTAAATAAAGGATTTAACAATCAAATAAATTGCATGGGTTATACGTGTACTGATTTTGGGCTCTACAGTTCATCCCTCCTCTTAAATAAATTTCTTCCTCGAAATTAAATCTTACCGAACAACTCCGGGTACCGAATCCTCAAATCTGCTTCGGCTTCCCAAGTGGCCTCCTCTACTGACTGATTCAACCACCGGACTTTGACCAACTTGGTTACCTTGTTCCGTAGTCTACGCTCCTGTCTGTCTAGGATTTAGACAGGTCTTTCCTCATACGACAGATCTGGAGCAAGTTGCAATGACTCATAGCTCAAAACATACGATAGATTAGCTAGGTACTTCCTCAGCATCGAGACATGTAACACATTGTGTACCCCAGCCAGATTCGGCGGAAGGGCAACATGATAAGCTAGTGTCCCAACTCTGTCAAGAATCTCAAACGGTTCAATAAACCTCGGACTCAGCTTGCCTTTCTTCCCAAATCTCATAACACCCTTCATAGGTTCTATCTTTACAAAAACGTGATCACCCACGGCAAACTCGAGATCTTTCATACTCTTATCAGCATAGCTCTTTTGACGACTTTGGGCGGTCTTCATTTTGTCTCGAATCTTGAACACCACATCTGCAGTCTGCTGAACAATCTCTGGACCAAGTTCTGCTCTTTCACCGACTTCATCCCAATGAATCGGCGATCTGCACTTCCTTCCATACAACACCTCATAGTGAGCCATACCTATAGATGATTGGAAACCGTTGTTGTATGCAAACTCCATTAGAGGTAGCTTAGATTCACAAGTCCCATGGAAATCTATTATACAGGCTTGCAATAAATCCTCCAAAACCTGAATCACTCGCTCAGATTGGCCATCTGTCTGCGGGTGAAAAGCTGTACAGAAAAGAAACCTCGTCCCCATGGCTGCATGAAAACTCTTCCAAAAGGACGATGTGAATCTAGGGTCCCTGTAGGACACAATGGAAACTGGGATCCCATGCAATCACACGATCTCCTTGATAT
Organism: Primulina eburnea; assembly: GCF_022965805.1. Lineage (NCBI taxonomy): Eukaryota > Viridiplantae > Streptophyta > Magnoliopsida > Lamiales > Gesneriaceae > Primulina > Primulina eburnea. Next base: position 11,028,127 of record NC_133116.1, read on the forward strand.
AGAGCTCCGCATACTGCGTCATGGAGAAAGTCGTCTTCACAGGCAAGAAGTGCGCTGATTTAGTGAGTCGATACACTATAACCCAAATGGCATTGAATCCTCTGACTGACTTTGGCAAACCAACAACGAAGTCCATGGTAATATTCTCCCATTTCCACTCAGGGATAGGGAGTGGCTTAAGCATTCCTACTGGCCTCTAATGCTCTGCCTTCACCTGCTAACAAGTGAGGCATTCAGACACAAATCTGCGGATGTCTCGCTTCATCCTTGGACATCTATACAAAATTTGTAGATCCTTGTACAGTTTGGTACCTCCTGGGTTAATGGAATACGGAGATGTATGTGTCTCTGTCAGAATATCCTCTATGATCGAATAAACACTAGGCACCCACATTCTACCTCTGTATCTCACAATACCGTCTGACACTGTGTAGAGTACACTGCCCTTGGCTTCATCCTTCAGTCTCCATTTCTGTAACTGCTCATCTGAAGACTGACCTGCACGGTTGCGGTCTAGCAAGGAAGATTGGACTGTTAGATTAGATAGCCTTGGAGCTCTGCCCTAACCATAAACTTCCAAACCAAACCTCTGAATCTCAGACTGAAGAGGTCTATGCACTGACAATTGTGCTACAACTGCCACTTTTCTGCTCAAAGCGTCTGCCACAACATTAGCCTTTCCCGAATGGTAGCTACTTTCGCAATCATAGTCTTTCACTAACTCTAACCACCGTCTCTGTCTCATATTCAGTTCTTTCTGTGTGAAGATATACTTGAGACTCTTGTTATTGGTGAATATCTGACATTTCTCGCCATACAAGTAGTGTTTCCAAATCTTCAACGCGAAGACAACAACGGCTAATTCCAGATCGTGAGTCGGGTAGTTCTTCTTGTGCACCTTCAACTGCCTGGAAGCATAGGCTACAACCAAACCCTGCTGCATCAATACTGCGCCTAACCCGAACTTAGATGCATCGGTGTATATCACAAAATCTCCTTGCTCTGATGGCATGGCTAACACTGGTGCTGAAATAAGAGCTTGCTTCAAAGTATCGAATCTTTTCTGACATTCATCATTCCACAGGAACTTGAAATTTTTTTTGGTTAGTGAGGTGAGTGGCACTGCTATCGAAGAAAACCCCTGAATAAACTTACGGTAGTAACCGGCTAAACCCAGATAACTGCGGATTTCTGATGCATTCTTCGGTTCAACCCATTCCTTTAATTCTACTACCTTAGCTGGATCCACCTCGATGCCACTGCTAGATATAATATGACCCAAAAACGCTACATTCTCCAACCAGAATTCACACTTACTAAATTACGCAAATAGTTTGTGACTCTTCAAGATCTGTAAAATCGTCCTCAACTGCTGGCTGTGCTAATCATGGCCCTTCGAGTAAATGAGAATGTCTTCAATAAATACTATGACAAATTGATCAAGGTAAGGCTGAAATACTCGGTTCATTAGGTCCATGAAAATTGTTGGAGCATTGATCAGTCCAAACGGCATCACTAAGAAATCGTAATGCCCATACTTGGTCTTGAAGGCTGTCTTGTGAACATCTGCATCTTTCACCTTCAGCTGGTGATACCCTGATCGAATGTCAATTTTAGAGAACACTGTCGCTCCCTGCAATTGATCAAACAAGTCTTCGATTCTAGGATGTTGGTATTTATTCTTGATCGTTACCTTGTTCACCTCACGGTAATCGATGCATAGCCTCGACTCCCATCCCTCTTCTTTACAAAGAGCACTGGTGCCTCCCATGGCGAGAAACTAGGGTGGATGAATTCTTTGTCAAGAAGCTCTTGAATATGTTGCTTGAGTTCCAACATCTCAGCTGGAGCTAATCGGTACGGTGCCTTAGAGATTGGCACTGTGCCTGGCATGAGATCAATCGCACACTCCACCTATCTCTCTGGTGGAAGACCTGTGACGTCATCAGGAAAGACGTTTGGGAAGTCTCTGACTACTGGCACATCTGATATATACGGAGTGGGTACGTCAGGTGCGGAAATAATGCTGGCCAAGAAGGCCTGACATCCCTTAAAAATAAGTCTTCGTGCCTGCATACAAGAGATAATGCGAGGAAAACTTCTCCATCTGGCTTGTTCAAATAGAAACTGCTCCATGCCCAACGGTCTAACCAATACTGATCTCTTCTGAAAATCAATCAAAACTCTGTTCTTTGTCAGTCAGTCCATACCCAATATAATTTCAAGCTCTGGAAATGGAAACACAACCAGATCTGCATACACTAGGTGGCCCTGCAATTCAAGATCAATGTCCCTGACCATGCTAGTAGCTGACAACTCTTCCCCTGATGGGACTGTTACATAATAGTTCGTACTGATCCATGCCCAACGGTCTAACCAATACTGATCTCTTCTGAAAATAAATCAAGACTCTGTTCTTTGTCAGTCAGTCCATACCCAATAAAATATCAAGATCTGGAAATGGAAACACAACCAGATCTGCATACACTAGGTGGCCCTGCAATTCAAGATCAATGTCCCTGACCATGCTAATAGCTGACAGCTCTTCCCCTGATGGGACTGTTACAGAATAGATTGCATCGAGTCCAGTAGACTTGACGTCCAGATGATTAACGAACGTTTTTGAGATAAAAGAGTGAGTGACTCCTGAGTCTATCAGGGCCCTCGTGGACACTCTTTTTAGGAAGATGTTTCCTGAGACACGTTAGCACAACACCAAAACTTTTATCCCAAAATCCTAACATCAACCTCAAGCATAGTAGAAATTTATATCCCAAGTCACTCAAAAATATTACTAGCATGCTAAAAATCCAAAATAAGATTCAAAACATGCATGACAAAATAATATTGAGCATAATTAAATAAGTTTACAGTTCAACAATGTCGTGTCTGGGTCCGCCTCTTGAGCATGCATGGAGAACACTCTTCCTTGGGTCGGCTGCCTCCACTAGGGGTACTCTTTTAACATGTGATCGCTGGCTCCTCAGTTAAAACATTGGCCTGACCCATACAAACACAGTCCCGATGCTGACGGTTGCACTTCGGACACACTGAGAAATCATCGGGCTTCTGAGGCACCACCTGTTACTGAATTGGAGCCTTGCCCTTTGGCGGTCCCTGCTATGGCTTCTTCCTTGGAGGCCCCTGATAAGACCTCTTAGGCTGGGGTCGCTGATGCTGCTGATGCGGATGCTGTGGAGCCTGATAGGGCCTCTTGCCCTGCGTGTCAGCCTCAATATCCCTCTGGTCTATTTCGGCAGCCAAAGCACTGTACACGGCAACTGCATATGTAGTAGGACCAGCTACTCGGAAATCATGGCTTAAGATCGGCCGCAACCCATCCATGAAATGCCTTAACTTTTCTCGGACAGCATTAGCTATCAGGGGGACAAAGTAACACCCCCTCTCAAACTTCCTCACAAACTCTGCTACACTGCTGTCTCCCTGACGCAGCGCCATGAACTCCCTGGTCAGCCTGGATCGTACTTCCTCAGTGAAGTACTTGTAGAAGAACACCTCTTTGAATCCATTCCAGGTCAACGTCTGCAGATTGACTGAAACGGACGCGCTCTCCAACCACCGTCTGGAATCCCCTGCTAGGAAGAATATGGCACACCTGATCCGGTCTGCATCTTGCAGCTCCATGAAGTCAAAAATAATTTCGATGGACTTAATCCATCCCTCTGCCACCATCGGGTTAGTCGTCCCCGCAAACTCCTTTGGATTCATTCTCTGAAATCATTCATACACTGCCTCTGGTTGGGGCCTCGCCCCTGCACCCCCTACCGCAGCCTGATTCCCCGCAAACTACGCGAAGAACTGCGTCATGCCTGCAAGCATCTGCGCCTGCATATCCGGAGGTGGACGAAGGGGAGTGACCCTCTCTTCCTCTCGGGCCTCCCTGTCCTCCTCCCTTGCTTCACGGTTAATCACACGTCTAGGAGACATACTGTTCCAACAATTTACCCAACACGTAACCCCACATCCAAGAACATATACTAATAACATATGATGCACGTAACTTGAATTTAAATATGCACATGCTAAAATCATGATTCAATGCTTACTACATAACACAATTCAAAACTTTAAAACTTAAAGACTTGAGGTGTGACTGTTAGAGTAGGTGCCCGTCGAGCCAAATGTTGGCCGAGTGTTCACCATGAAACTCTATGTATAAACAATCTTTATTTTAATAATATTTGAAATTATTGTTTTGGCACATCTTTTTAGATATACCCATGCTAGTTGCATATATAAAGCCCTTGAATATACAAATAGTAGAAAGAATATGAGATGCTCATATGATGAGTATCATGAAACTCATATTTGCAATACTGTATATTATAAACAGTTCATAGTCGATTCAGCCGCCTGCTAAGAAGGATATAGGCCGCTCGAGTTCGAGACTAGTATCTGCGATGTGAGTACCATGTTTCATTGGTGGAGGACAATGTGATGTCCTAGCATAGAGATAGGTGCTCCTGGTAGAGTACACTGAACAACCCTCCATAAAGGACTTTCCAAGTGGTTCTCACTTATCGAGTGGAAACGTCCTAGTTTATGGTTGTACACTATTGTCCTTATGACCCGGGACAACATTGAGACTCTATGTGCTAGCATTGCACTTTGACTTGTTTACCGACTCTCAAGGGGTAATCAGGTGGCAAGGTTGGGTGTTTTGTCGAAACATATTGGAGTCGATGCATTATAGTCGGGGATTCACCAGCTTACCTTCGGGTATGGATATCCTATGTGTATGTAGTATGAAATCTCTGATCAGAGTATGGTGGTAATTTTGAAAGGGTTTCATATATTACACCATCGATGCAACTACGACATGACACATAGTATCGATTCATTGACAACTCTCGATATACCAATGGTCGTCGAATCGGTCGGGATATATGAGATGAAGGGACCGTACTGTACGCTAACCATAATAGAATGGTTCTTGCAGGCACTATCATTTGATACCTAGGGAATCATGTAAGCGATGCTGCTAGGCGTTTAATGGTTGGGTACTATCAGACTTGAGTTCTGACGTTCTTATTATCAAGGGGTTGATAATTAAGAATGGAGCAATTGGGGTATGCTCATATAAGGACATGTTTAGTCTGAATCACATGGAGATGTGAACTCACGGCTAGTTGTATCAGTGAACCATTGAGAGCCACACAAGTACTAGCTTTCTAGATCCCGTTCAGAAGTAAAATAGTTCAATGTGTTGAACGGCTTATAAAGGAGTTTATAAGCGTAAGAAAAAATAGAAGTATGACTTCTATGAGGGGAATGTGACTTTTAATTTGTGGAAGTGTTCTTAAATTAAAATTTGACCAAATAAATAATGTATTTGAAAATTGTGATTTTAATTTAATTATTTGGACTCTACTAGGTCCACTAGTGTTTAATTAATTCAAGTGTTGAATTAATTAAACACTAGTGGACCTAGTAGAGTCCAAATAATTAAATTAATTCAAGTGTTGAATAAATTAAATAACATTGGGTCTTGTAGAGTCCAATTAGAATAATTATTTAACTAGTAGGCTTGAGTAAATTCAAGTAATGTTTAATTAGTCTCAAATTTATTTGAGATAATTAAATTAAGTCCATGGGTTTTTAATTGTTAAAAACAAAATAGATTTGCATGCATGGGAGGTGAAAGGTTGGGAGACAAATTTTTGTATTACCAAGGCTTGGCATACAACCTTTTGCTCTACCTTTTCCCACAACCAAGGCAACTCATCCTCCCCCTCATTCAAGCATGCTATGGCCGAAATTTAGCTCATTCTTCTCCCTCATTTTTCTCTCAAATTTCTTCTTCAATAGTTGAGGAAAGAAAACTCTTCTCAAAGAAAAATCCTCTTATTTTTCTAGTTCAAAATAAGAGGAGTTCTAACTAGTTGGTGGTGGGCTTAATATTTGAGCAAGGAGTGCTCAAAAGGAAGCTTGGAGATTTGTCTACCATTTAAGAGCTAAGGTGTTTACACCTTAGTTGGAGCCATCATCAATTTCAAGAGATTGATAGGTATATTTTCTAAACACACTATGAATGTCATTTTGGTTTTTTAGTATTTGCTACACACATTGTACGAGGTGCTCGATTTTTATGCTAGAACATATGATTTTTGAAAATTCCTTTGCGCTTCCGGGCACCTTAATCGATCCCTTTCAGTGACTTCTTGAGGTTCTTGCAACTGGTAGTAGGCGTAATCCTTTACAAGAACATCGCTCTGATAAAAATTGTAACGTGCCGTACTTTCAACTGTTTAAAATTTGCGGAAAAATTTAATATTTTCTTAAATAAATCGTGAACCTTCAAAATTCGATAAAATAAATTGTACGTCCCAAAAGTTGTTGCAAAAAAAGATCTTAAAACAAAGTTTGAAAAAAGTATTTGAACATTTTCATAAAAACTTAAAACTTGGGTAGTCCTCGGGTCTAGCCTCCTGCTCAGTCCAAGCCTACTCCTTGGTCCCCACCCCTAGTCTCCTCGAAATCATCCTCACCTGCATCGAACAAGTCTAGTGAGTCTAAAGACTCAACACATATAAACTGAATGGTAACAAGTAAATACGTAATAAAACCACATGCAGCTTTAAAATAGAGCGTACATACTTAAACTTGAACTTGCAATTAAACTGAACATACATACATAACATAGACGTGCCATAACGTGAAAATTTTTCATAAACATACTTTCATTGTACATACATGAGCATACATAACATTATTTTTCGTAGATGTATGTTTCAAAGCAAGTGACCCATAACATAAATCGCCTGATCAGACTAAATCATTGTACTGGGCTGATAGGGAAGATCCATTGCAACATACATGAGATCTCCGTTCATGCTTTAACAGGTGTATTGGTCCCCGTTCATGCTTTAACGTTTTCCAATCCTGATCTAAACCCGTTCATGTTTTAACGGGGTGGATTGGTCCTTGGTCATACTTTACTGCTTCCCAATCTCATACATACTTTGGTCACAATACATTTATCATACCTCAAAAACTTAAAATATTTTCTTTTGCACCTCAACATACTTACTTGGCGTCGAGGGATTTGTTGGATCTCGCTTGGGTCACTGCTGCAACATACTAACATGAAATCAACCACTTAACTTGCATAACTTAGACATAGGTACTCGTGCACAACACCGAAGTAGTTAAATATCTTATGGCATTCTAGATCATTCGGGACTTTACCAAATTTAATCATATTACTAAACCATGACAAAAAACCCCAAAGAAAACAATAAAATTTCCCAAAACAGGTGGTACACGGACCCCATGCCCAGGTCCGGCTACGAGTCTGTGTAGGTCCGGTATAAGACATACCGAAAATAAGGAAGGGCACAGACCTCGTGCAAGGGTCCGTGAAGGCTCGCATAATTGACACCAAGAAGAAAACAAAGGCACGGACCCCGTGCCAGGGTCCGTGTAGGGGTTCGTGCACCACCTATTTTTGGGAAATTTTATTGTTTTCTTTGGGGTTTCATGTCATAGTTTAGTACGATGATTAAATGAGGTCAAGTCCCGAATAATCTAGAATGCCATAATCTATTTAACTACTTCGGTGGTGAGAACGAGTACCTATGTCTTAGTTATGCAAGTTAAGTGGTTGATTTCATGTTAGTATGTTGCAGTAGTGACCCCAAACGAGATCCAACGAATCTCTCGATGCCAAGTAAGTATTTTGACGTGCAAAAGAAAATATTTTAAGTTTTTGAGGTATGATAAATGTCTTGTGACCAAATTATGTATTGGATTGGGAAGCGGTAAAGAATGAACAGGGACCAATCCACCCCGTTAAAGCATGAACGAGTTTAGATCAGGATTGAAAAGCATTAAAGCATGAACGGTGATCTAATGTATGTGGCAATGGATCTTCCCTGTCAGCCGAGTACTGTGGTTTAGTCTGATCAGGTGATTTATGTTTATGGGTCACTTGCTTTGAAACATGCCTCTACGCAAAATAGTGTTATGTATGCTCATGTATGTACGATGAAAGTATGTTTATGAAATGTTTTCATGTTATGGCACGTCTATGTTATGTACGTTTGTTCAGTTTAATTGCAAGTTCAAGTTTAAGTATGTACGCTCTATTTTAAAGTTGCATGTGGTTTTATTACGTATTTACTTGTTACCATTCAGTTTAAACGTGTTGAGTCTTTTGACTCACTAGACTTGATCGATGCAGGTTAGGATGATTTCGAGGAGACTAGGGGTGGGGACCAAGGAGCAGGATTGGACTGAGCAGGAAGCTAGACCCGAGAACCGCCCAAGTTTTAAGTTTTTATGAAAATGTTCAAATACTTTTGTCAAACTTTGTTTTTAGATCTTTTGTTTCAACAACTTTTGGGACGTACAATTTATTTTATCGAATTTTGAAGGTTCACGATTTATTTAAGAAAATATTAAATTTTTGCGCAAATTTTAAATAGTTAAAAGTGTGGTACGTTACACAGTATTTGTCCGACCGCCCAGTGGTCAACCATTTATTTTTGAGGCAGCCAGACACCAGCTGATGTTGCACATAATTTCTTGAATCTGTGCGACGAAGATCATGAGGAGAGGCTTCTAGGAATTTTTGGCAAGTTTTGTGACAGTGACCTAGCCAGTCAGCCAGAGGCTAGAAGAGGTCGAGGTGACCAGGGATTTCCTTAGCGTTTTCCCGCACGATGTTTCAGGCATTCTACCAGACAGAGAGGTGGACTTTTCTATCGAGCTGATGCAAGATACAGTACCGATCACTAAGGCACCATATCGTCTAGCACCTGCAGAGATGAAAGAGCTGAAGGATCAAATACAGGATTTTCTATATAAGGATTTCATTCGCCCAAGATTTTTTCCCTGGGGTGCACCAATACTATTTGTTAAGAAATAGGACGGCAGCATGCGGCGTTTCATTGACTACATGGATTTGAACCGGGTCACAGTTAAGAATAAGTATCCACTTCCCAGGATCGAGGATCTATTTGTTCAACTTCAAGGAGCATCAGTATTCTCTAAGATAGATATCCGATCAGAATACCACCAGCTGAAGGTGAGAGAGTCTGAGGTGCATAAGATGGCTTTCAGGATGCGTTATGGGCACTATGAGTTTATGGTGATGCCCTTCGGTTTGACGAACGTCTCAGTGATCTTCATGGATCTCATGAATAACATGTTTCAGCCATATTTGGATTAATTCATCATAGTTTTCATAGACTACATCCTGATCTATTCGAAGAGCAGAGAGGATCACAGTCAGCATCTGAGGACCGTACTGCAGACCCTAGAGGACAGACGATTGTATGCAAAGTTTAGTAAAGCGAGTTCTGTAGGGAAGCTGAGATCACACCCTATTCACGAGTGGAAATGAGAGAACATTACCATGGACTTTGTGATAGGGCTGCTAAGGACAGCTGGAGGATATAATGCCATTTGGGTGATAGTTGATCGGCTCACTAAATCAGCACACTTTCTACCGATCAGGAAGATATTAACCTTGACTCAGTATGCAGAGCTGTATATCAGAGAGATAGTCAGACTGCATGGGATTTCAGTGTCCATCGTGTCAGACAGGGATCCAAGGTTTACGTTTGTATTCTGAAATAGTCTTCCATCCTTAGACCGACGGTCAATCAGATAGGGTGATTCAGATATTAGAGGACCTACTCAGAGCTTGCATGATTGACTTCCACGGCATCTGGGAGCCAAAGCTACCTCTCGTGGAGTTCACGTACAACAAAAGTTATTAGGCATCTATCGGTATGACTCCATATGAGGCATTGTACGGGAGGAAGAGTAGGTCATAAATTTATTGGGATGAGGTAGGAGAGAGGGCAGAGTTGGGGCTGGATATTGTCAGTCAGATTTCAAAGTTAGTGGTAAAAATCTGAGACAGGATGAAGACCTTTCAGAGCCGACAGAAGAGTTATGCAGGTCAGAGGCGCATGTATCTTGAGTTCACAGTAGGGGATCATGTATTTGTGTTGTCGCATCGATGAAGGATGTGATGAGATTTTGAAAGAAGGGCAAGCTCATCCCTAGATTCATAGGACCGTTCGAGATCCAAGAGAAAGTTGGGAAACTCGTATACAGAGTTGCATTACCCTTGAATCTGGTGATGCTTCGAAACAAGGTTTAGGAGTAGTCCTAATGCAGCACGGGAAGGTCATTGCTTCTGCATCAACTTAATATGCGACAACGACATTGGTTGGAATTAGTGAAAGATTATGATTGTGTTATTAATTATCAACCAAGTAAAGCAAATGTTGTTGCAGATGCGTTAAGTTGAAAATCCAGTTCTATTACCGCAATGCAAGTACAAGAACAAATCTTATGGGATTTATAGAACATAAAGATTGATGTTAATCCAAAGGGAGCTGCAATCCAGTTATCATCTCTCATGGTTTGACCCACACTTGTGGACATGATCAAGGCCAAACAAAGTGCAGATAATGAATTAAAACAACTGAGACAACGAGATGAGGAAAAAGGAAATTTGAACTTTGAATTGAATGGGGAAGGAATGTGGACATATCGAGGTAGATTGTGTGTACCAAAATAAGGAATGATAAGAACCAAAATTCTTATAGATGCTCATGCTACACCCTATTCGATTCATCTAGGAGGCACGAAAATGTACAAAGATTTGAGACCATTATTTTGGTGGCCAGGTATGAAAAGAGACATTGCTCAATTTGTTGCACAATGTCTAACTACCCATTCCTGAGTTGAAATGGGAACATATCACAATGGATTTCATCATTGGTTTGCCAAGAACACAAAGAGGATTCAATGCTATATGGGTTATTGTGGATCGACTTACAAAATCAACTCAATTTCTTCCGATATAAACCACATACACGATGAATCAATATGCTGAAGAATATATCAAGGAGATAGTGAGGCTTCATGGAATCCCTGCCTCCATTGTATCTGATAGAGATCCCAAATTTACGTCTGCATTTCGGAAAATTTTGCATCATGCTATAGGAACTCGATTAGCATTTAGTTCATCATTCTGCCCTCAAACTGATGGACAATCAGAAACGAGTAAATAAGATCTTAGAAGATATGTTGAGGGCCTGTACTATTGACTTTCCAGATAATTGGGACAGTAAACTACCGTTAGCTGAATTTACATATAACAATAGCTATCAGTCATGTATTAGAATGCCACCATATGCTGCATTATATGGTAGTAAATGTCGCTCTTCGTTACATTGGGATGAAGTAAGAGAAAGAAATTATTAGGCCCTAAATTGGTGCAACAGATAGCCGAATTGGTAAATAAGATCAGAGAAAGAATGCACACTGTACAGAGTCGACAGAAAAGTTATGCTAATGTGCGACGTCGTCAATTGGAATATCATGTCGAGGACAATGTATTTGTAAAAATATCACCATTGAAGGGCATTTTATGTTTTGGTAAGAAGGGAAAATTAAGTCCAAGATATATCGGTCCATTTGAAATATTGGAAAGAATAGGAGATAGAGCATACCGAGTTGCATTACCGTAGAATTTGCCAAATGTTCATAATGTTTTTCATGTTTCTTTTCTACGGAAGTATTTGGCCAATCCTTCTCACTTTGTTCATTACGAACCATTGGAGCTTGCATAGAATCTCTCGTATGAAGAACGGCCGGTCAAAATCCTTGACAGAAAATCAAAAGTGTTACGAGGCAAGAAAATACCCTTGGTGAAACTATTATGGTGCAATCATGCAATTAAAGACGCAACTTGGGAGCAAGAAGACCAGATTCAACAAAGATATCCTAAACTATAACGTACGTCAAATTTTGAGGACGAAATTCTTTGAAGGAGGGGAGAATTGTAATGCCCGGTTACTCGTACAAATGATTTTTAATGCGTTTATGTCATTTATTATGTAGTTATTTAGCTCATTATGTTTTACATGTGGATTGATGTATCGATATTGAGATTGAATATGATTTGTAGATTGACAATAGTGTATTGAGAATGAATATGTGTCTAAATAGTGATACTAAGATGTGTAGGTAAAAGTAGTGTAATGGAAGTTGGTAGAAAATGAGTAAAAATATGGTAGTTTTTAAAGGTTTTAGCATAATGTTTTGAATATTTATCCAAATTATGTGAGGATAAAACCATTAGAAAGCTAAGATATAATATTACAACTTTCATGTTTCGGGTTTTGTCCAAATAATTGTGGAAGATAATCCAAAAGCGCCCCGAAATGTGTCGTGTGTATCGTTATTCCTACAATGACACAATTTGGTAAATTGATCATAACGTTTTACTCATACCTTCAAATGACATGAGTCTAAGTGGATATGCAAGCCAAGACATAGGGCTACAACTTTTATTTTTACCACTTTTTATGATTATGAAGGGAAGAAACATTTTTTTAGCGATCTTTGATGAAACAGTGTGCAGGACAGAATGCTTGGAGCCGCGCGGTAAGATATGACCGATCGAGCGCCACTATATTACAAGTTAAATAATTTTCCCAAGAACTCCGTGCTGGAGCGGTATAAAATGACCGCCCGAGCGCCGGTGCATATTTTTTTTAAGTTTGGTGCTGAGAGTTCCACACCCGGGCGGTAATAAATCACTGCCCGAGCGCCGCCTTATATGTGAAAAGATAAGTTTCAAAATTCTTGGCATCAACACCAGTTTCTCCATTTCTTTAACTGCTTAAGCTCGAGAGAAAACCAAGAAACCTTCCTCCAAAAGCTCTTTTTATCATTTTCTTCATCATTTTGAAGTAAGAATTTAGTTCTCCATCACAAGAACTTCCTAAAGATGTACGTTTTCATCTCTTTTTGTTATTATACATGTAGAGGAGTAGCTTTCACCTAGTATAGACATAGTAACTAAAATATTGATATATTTGACAGTATAAGAACGAGAAACATCGTCTCAAACCAGTATTTGTACACTTGAACTGTAAGTTGACATGTTCTTGAAGTAATACATGAGTAATATTATGATTTCAAATGTTTTTAATTGATTATTGCTATATGTACATTGTTTGTAACGACCCATTACAGGCCCAGTGGACCGCCCATACGGCCCACTGCCCCAATCGACCCAAGGCTATCCCAATCTTGTGACTTGGCCCGTAGGCCCAGTGGGCTTGCCCACCCTGTGGTGTCACTCACGGGCTTTCCATAGGCGTCGTATGGGTTACTCATAGAACTCTTAAGCCCATGAACTTAAGTTTGTGCCTCCCCAGGATCGAACCCAAGATCACATGGATATATAGATACTTGGCACAATCCTGGTACCAATTGTAGCCTTTTATTGTAACGACCCATTACAGACCCAGTGGACCGCCCATACGGCCCACTGCCCCAATCGACCCAAGGCTATCCCGATCTTGTGACTTGGCCCGTAGGCCCATTGGGCTTGCCCACCCTGTGGTGTCACTCACGGGCTTTCCATAGGCGTCGTATGGGTTACTCATAGAACTCTTAAGCCCATGAACTTAAGTTTGTGCCTCCCCAGGATTGTGCCAAGTATCTATATCCATGTGATCTTGGGTTCGATCCTGGGGAGGCACAAACTTAAGTTCATGGGCTTAAGAGTTCTATGAGTAACCCATACGACGCCTATGGAAAGCCCGTGAGTGACACCACAGGGTGGGCAAGCCCACTGGGCCTACGCCAAGTCACAAGATCGGGATAGCCTTGGGTCGATTGGGGCAGTGGGCCGTATGGGCGGTCCACTGGGCCTGTAATGGGTCGTTACATTGTTAGTATGTTTTAATGAAACATAGCACCATATTCCATTGTTATGTATTAAATATGAAAGGACCTCATGAATATTGAAGATAGGTGCTATGTCATGAACATGATCATAAAAGAAAAGGAAAATGACTGATTTTTATAGAGCTTGTTGACATCATGGTTTGTTTTAAGTCCACCATACCTATTGGCCAATATATGTTAATGGGGCGTGGGGTTGCCAAAGGTACTCCCTGACGTCCAACACAGTAGTAGCTACATGTTGGAAACTAAATTTTGGTTATTTGACTAACTAAATATCAAATGATCAAGTAACCGAACTACCCAATTTGACTGACAGATTGCCTAACTGAAGGATATCGCATAAATTATCAAAGGAAAATGAAACTAGCTGAACTGAAGTGACAAAGAGAACTGGCTGATCAGTTGGAAACTGATCAGTTGAGATATTCAATTATGAGCTTACATCGACTACTTATCAGCTGATCATTCAGCTGTACACGTCTTCAGTTGTTGACAAGGACATTCAACCGTGCAACCGACAATAGTACAAAGCAGACTGCAACTCGTAGTGGAACGCCACATTTCAGAGTCCACAGTGTACGAATATCATAAGAATATTGATGTGGCAATCAATGAATATATAGATTCAAATTATATTTAATGTTACCGTTGGAAGAGAAGCCTATATATATCTGAAAAAAGTAGTCGAAGAAAACAACACACGAACTATTCTCAAAAAGCTTGCTGTTACTCTGCTAAGATTATTTCATACTCAAGAATTTAAAAGCTCATGCTTATCAGATTTATTCGTAGCAGTTGAGGCTACTTTTTGAGCTAACTAGCACAAGCTATTTTGTATTACATTCGATCTTTAACTAGATCTGTTGTGCTAATATCAGTCGTAGAACTGTTAGAAATTGTTGTTAACTAAGAGTTTCAGTCTTGGCAGTGTTAAGTCCAAACTGAAGTGGGCCTGTACAATATTTGTATCGATCAAAGTCTTTTAGTTCATTTCCTATCCTTGAGATAGAAGGGGTGACGTAGGAGTAATTCTTATCTCCGAACATCCATATATCATGCATCTATTTTTATCAGTTTGTGTTCTATCTTTCAGTCAGTTATTTCCGCAATTGTTATCAGTTTAACTAATTGTTATTGACTTACAAGATTTCTGGTTTAAGTTTGTCACAAAACTGACACTCCTTTCGAAAAGATTACAAAAACCGTGAGTGTTTATTCAACCCCCTTCTAAACACTCCTTATCGTTTAACCATTCCTATCAAGTGGTATCAGAGTTTGTTTAATCTTGTCTCAGAATACTCTTATTCACAAAACTGATCAATATGTCTTCATTCAACAAAATACCGATGTTCTCCAGAGAAGACTTTGATGATTGGAAAATAAGAATGCAGGCTCATCTAGCTGCTCAAGATGACGACATGTGGTACGTCATTATCGATGGTCCCATGAAGATTATAAAAGCTAATACAGCAGTTGCCATTACTGATGGGGCACTTCACCGTATAGAAAAGCCCAGAGACGAGTGGACAACTGAGGACAAAAGGAAAGCCAATCTAGATAATGTGGCTAAGGACATAATATACAAGACGCTGGATAAAGTCACATTCAGCAAAATCAAGATGTGAAAAACAGCTAATGAAATATATGAGAAACTGATACAACTGTGTGAAGGTAACGAGAAGACTAAAGAAAATAAGCTATAAGTTGCCGTTCAAAAATTTGATAACATCAAGATGACAAATGGAGAATCAATGCATGAATACGATGAAAGAGTCAGGTGCATTATCAATGAGTAAAATGCACTTGGAAAAGTGTATTACAACAAAGAGGTTGCACTGAAAGTTGTCAGGGGTATTCCCAAGGAGTGGGATGTTAAGACCATGTCAATGAGGGAGTCAAAAGACCTAAACAACGTTGAGCTCCATGAATTGTTTGCTGATTTGAAGGCTTATGAGTTTGAGCTGCAAACTAGAGTAGGAGAACCCTCAACACCAGTAGCTACAATTGCTTTGAATGCTGTCAGAATGGAACCAACTGGTTCAACTGACAAATCTGCTGATCAACTGAGCAATGATGCAATGTCATTGTTTGTTAAGAAATTTGGAAAGTTTATGAGGAAGAATCAAGCAAGCTTCCAGAAGCAATACCAGAGAAACAATTCAAAAGAAGAATACTATGTTTTCTACAACTGTGGCAAATCTGGTCATTTCAGTGCAGACTGTCCTAAGCCAAAGAAGGACAGTCGAGTATCAACTGAAAGAGGGAAAAAGCCCTATGAGCACAAGAAAAGAACCAAGGATGACAAGAAATCATCCAAAAAGAAACATGAAGTTCTTTTGGCTGAAGAAAGCAAATCCAAGTGGGCTGAAACTGACAGTGATGAGTCAGAACCAGAAAGCCCAAGCAGTTCTAGTGAAGAGGAAGAGGAAGTCAAATGCTTGATGGCTGACAATGAAGAGCTGGATTCAGCAAGTGAACATTTATTTGATTTCAGCTCTAATAATTTCACACGTGAGGAACTCATTACCACACTGCATGACATGGTAAATGAGTATCACAACTTTCCTAGATCATTTCAGAAGGATAAAACTGAGCAAAATGATCTCAATGAAAACAAAACAGAAACTGATAAGTCAGTTGAACTGTTGAGTGTAAAGAGGGAAATTGCACAACAAAAAGCCAAACTGAGTGAGAACCAAGCCTTGATATGTCAGTTAAAAACTGAAATTTCACAAAATACCGAAATGATCCAAGCTTGGAACAAGTTTTCAGTAAATTTAACTGAAGTGAAAAATGCTCAAAAATCAGTTGCAGACAAAACTGGTTTGGGTTTTAACAATCACGTTGAAAACTCTGCAACTGATACTCAGCCAAAGTTGAATAATAACAAAGGAAAGTACATTACCTTCGTAAAATCAACATTGGTAAATGAATTCCCAGAATCTAGTAAACCTGTTGTTCAATTCAATGAAAGTAAGAACAAGGACAAATGGTATGGTATCGGATATAGCTCTGAGAGTACAACTGATACAAGAAACTGGTCACCTAAAATGTTCAGTCAGAAAAATCAGTACCCAAGGAATGGCTATCAAAACTACTACAACTGTAAACCAATTCGGAAACGATACCAAAAGAATAGCAAGTTGAAAAAGGATACAATTCATTCAGTTTCATCCTCACATCAGACACACATTGCCAAGAATTCGAGAAAAACCATCTGGAACACAGCAACTGGGAAGTCAGTTAGACTAGTTCAAGTCTGGGTTCCTAAAGTACTAATCAGTTTAGGACCCAAATGAATATGGGTACCAAAATTGTATACTGTGTGTGATTTCAGGTAACAGGTACGAAAAAAGAATCAACTTGGTATCTAGATAGTGGCTGTTCGCGACATATGACAGGAGATGCAAATTTGCTATCTCAACTGATCAAATATACTGGACCAAACATCAGTTTTGGAGACAACTCCAAAGGTAAAACTGTGGGTAAGGGTAAACTTATCAATGTTAACTTTACAATTAAAGATATTTTACTAGTTGATAATTTGAAGTATAACTTGATAAATATCAGTCAGTTATGCAACAATAATTTCTCAGTGCAGTTTGACAAACATTGTAGAACCCGTAATTAGACTACGTATAAGCCATGCATAATTCTAGTATTTTAAATTAAATTGACTTCATTGCATGAATATTTAAATGCTTTCTTTGAAGTTAATTATTTTATGCAGTAGTTTAAATTTTATTCTTTTCTGTTAATTCAGTGAGGCCGGACTGAAGTGGAGTTTAGAGATAAAATTTAAGATTTATAAAAATATTCTCAGAAATTATTTTAGCTAGCAAGTAAGTTAATTTAAGTTAATAAGGAGGTTTAGATAATTATTTAAGCAACTTGAGTTGAGTAGAAAATAAATTCGTTGAAGTTCCATAATTAAAGGATTAATTCACAAAATTATTTAAAAGAATAGGTAAGGCTTTAAAGGTTTAAAATTTATCAACTAGACAACATTTTTCCCTTCCTTTAATTGTTAAATTTCGGCCCCTTGGAATTTTTAATCAATTCATTTGCCAACTCACCCTTTGACCAATTCTTTGCCATCTTTTAGCATGCTAACTTTTTTAATTATTGAGCAACATTTAATTATCTAATAAGCATTATCCTAGTCTAGATTAGCAAGAGAATAATCGGCCATACCCATGCATTATCCCTCCAACAAATCATTTGATAGCAACAAATATTCAAAATTCAAAAAGAGGTAGACTTGGTCTTGATTTGTTCCATATATTGTGCACCCATCTCCCACACTCCCCTAACCACCTAATCCCCTCCTCCCCACCGAAATTCAGTAGTGTTAACCAAGAAAAATCGAGAGAATAATAGTGAGAAAGAAGAGAGAAAAGAAAAGGAAAGAAGATCACTCCACCTCCTCCGCGCCGAGTCGTCGTATTCTTTCGTTTTTCATTCAAACGAAATCAAGGCATGCATATATTCTTCCTTGACTCTTCAATCAAGTCCTATTAACATTATTTTTACATTTTATGATCATCATTTTCATGAAAAAACCAAAATATTGAAAGGGAACGATTTAGGGAGACCAAAAACACAACGGAAGCATAATTTTTAAAGAAAATTTCGGCCCCCTTTAGTTTTGTGTAGCAAAAATACAACAAGCACCAAAATGTCATACATAGGGTGTTTTAGAAGATATTACCTATCAACCTCTTGAGGTTGATGAGGGCTCCAACTTTGTTGTCAAGCAACAAAGCTCTTGAATGGCATGAAGATCTACAAGCTCTCCAAGATCTTGAATCTTTCCTTCAAATTAGGCCCACTACCAACTAGCTAGAACCCTTCATATTTTACACTAGAAAAATATGAAGATTTTTCAAAGAGAAGTGTATATTTTCTCCTCAACAATTGAAGAAGAAAAATGAGAGAAAACTTGGAGAGAAAGAGAGTGAAGTTTCGGCCATTAGGGGGTGCAAAGAGGGGAAGGGAGACTTGTCTTGGTTTGTGAAAAAGTTGAGTCAAAAAGGTGCATGCCATGCCTTGAAAACTCAAAAAGTAGTCTCCCAACCCTTCACCTCCCATGCATGCATATTATATGGTTTTTAATCAAATTAAAAACCTTGGACTAAATTTTAATTATCTCAAACATATTTGAGACTAATTAAACATTACTTGAATTTACCCAAGTCCCACTAGTTAAATAATTATTTTAATTGAGCTCTACAAGACTCAATATAATTTAATTAATTCAACACTTGAATTAATTTAATTATTTAGACTCTACTAGGTCCACTAGTGTTTAATTAATTCAACACTTGAATTAATTTAATTTAGTCCATAATAATGTTTATGAAAATCACAATTTTCAATTACATTATTCACTTGGCCAATTTTAATTTAGGAACACTTCCTTAAATTAAAATTTACATTTCTCTCATAGAAGTCATACTTCTATTTTTCTTTACACTTATAAACTCATTTATAAGTCGTTCAACACATTGAACTATTTTCTCCTTTATAGAAGTCATACTTCTAATTTTCCTTACGCTTATAAACTCCTTTATAAGCCGTTCAACACATTGAACTATTTTTACTTCTCAACGGGATCTAGAAAGCTAGTACTTGTGTGGCCCTCAATGGTTCATTGATACAACTAGCCGTGGGTTCACATCTCAATGTGATTCGGACTAAACATGTCCTTATATGAGCATACCCCAATTGCTCCATTCTTATTTATCAACACCTTGATAATAAGAACGTCAGAACTCAAGTCTGATATTACCCAACCAATCATGTTAAACGCCTAGCAGCATCGCTTACATGATTCCCTAGGTATCAAATGATAGTGCCTGCAAGAACCATTCAATTATGGTTAGCGTACAGTACGGTCCCTTCAACTCATATATCCCGATCGATTCGACAACCATTGGTTTATCGAGAGTTGTCAATGAATCGATACTATGTGTCATGTCGTAGTTGCATCGATGGTGTAATCTATGAAACACCTTTCATAATTACAACCATAATCTGGCCAGAGATTTCGATCTACATACACATGATAACACATAGGATATCCATACCCGAAGGTAAGCGGTGAATCCCCGACTATAATGCATCGACTCCTATGTGTTTCGACAGAACACCCAACCTTGCCACCTGATGACCCCATAAGAGTCGGTAAACAAGTCAAAGTGTAATTCTAGCACATAGAGTCTCAATGTTGTCCCGGGTCATAAGGACTAATTCTGTACAACCATAAACCAGGACTTTTCCACTCGATAAGTGAGAACCACTTGGAAAGTCCTTTTATGGAGGGTTGTTCAGTGCACTCTACAAGGAGCACCTATCTGCATGTTCGGACATCACAATGTCCCCTACCAATGAAACATGGTACTCACATCGCAGATACTAGTCTCTAACTCGAGCGGCCTATATCCTTCTTAGTGGCGGCTGAATCGACTAGGAACCGTTTAGAATATACAGTATTACAAATATGAGTTTCATGATACTCATCATATGAGCATCTCATATTCTTTCTACTATTTGTATATTCAAGGGCTTTATCTATGCAACTAGCATGGCTATACAAATAAAGATTTGCCAAAATAATAATTTCAAATATTATTAAAATAAAGATTGCTTATACATAGAGTTTCATTGTGAACACTCGGCCAACACTTGGCTCGACGGGCACCTACTCTAACAATCTCCCACTTGCACTAGAGCCAACTACCCATATGCTTAAAACCCATTGATTCACGATGCTTGTCGAATAATGGTCCAGGTAAAGGCCTAATTAGTGGATCAACAACATAATCTGCGGAGCCGACTTTGTCAATAGACACTTCTCTTCTTTCCACAATCTCTCCGAGGATGTGGCACTTTCTTAATACTAGTTTGGATTTCTGATGAGACCTTGGCTCCTTTGCATGAGCTAAAGCTCCCGTGTTGTCACACAACACCGGGACATGAGCAACTCCATTAGGAATGACGCCCAACTCTTGGACGAAATTCCTTATCCAAACAGCCTCCCTTGCTGCATCCGATGCAGCAATGTATTCGGCCTCTGTGCTGGAATCCGCAGTATTGTCTTGCTTGGAACTCTTCCAAGAGACAGCAGCACCATAGAGCATGAATACAAAACCAGAGGTTGACTTCGAGTCATCGATATCGCTTTGGAAGCTAGAGTCGGTATAGCCTTCCAATTTTAGTTCTCCACCCCATAGACCAAGAACAATTTATTGGTCCTTCTCAACTACTTGAGGATGTCTTTTTCACAGCTTTCCAGTGTGGAAGACCAGGGTTCGATTGATATCCTTTCACTACACATAGTGCAAACGCCACGTCAGGACGTGTAGATATCATTCCATACATGATGTTACCAATTGCCGAAGCATACGGAATGCGTGTCATCGCCACTATCTCTGCATCAGTCTTGGGAGACAGACTTGGATAGGGACACGCCATGACACATTGGTAGATGTCCTCTCATGGACTCATCCATCGAGAACCGCTTCACGATGGTATCAATGTATGTGGACTGGGTGAGACCAAGCCATCTTTTCGATCTATCTCAATAGATCTGTATTCCCAATACAAAAGATGCTTCACCCAAGTCCTTCATCGAGAACTTACTCGCTAACCATATCTTAGTTGATTGCAACATTCCTACATCATTCCCAATGAGTAGAATGTCATCAACACAAAGCACCAGGAATGTCACAACACTCCCACTGACCTTCTTATACATACACGGTTCCTCAAAATTCCTAGTAAAACCAAACTCTTTGATCGTACTATCGAATCTGAGGTTCCAACTCCTAGATGCCTTCTTTAGACCATAAATAGATCTCTGAAGTTTGCATACCATATGCGCACTTCCGACAGATGTAAACCCTTCAGGTTGAGACATGTAAATCACTTTCTTAATATCCCCATTAAGAAAGGCTGTCTTGACATCCATCTGCCATATCTCATAGTCATACTATCCAGTCATGGCTAGCAATATCCTTACAGACTTGAACATTTCAACTAGTGAAAAGGTTTCCTCAGTGTCAACTCCTTGTCTTTGAGTATATCCTTTTGCCACCAATCGCGCCTTGAAGGTCATTACCTTCCCATCCGCCCCAAGTTTCCTCTTGTAAATCCATTTACACCCTGTGGGAACAATTCCCTCAGGTGGATCCACGAGATTCCACACTTGGTTCTAATGCATGGAATTCATCTCAGATTCCATCGCTTCAAGCCATTTGGATGAATCGGCATCAGATAACGCTTCCTTGAAGGTCCTTGGATCACATCCATGGTTAGGCTCATCATGGCCCTCTTCAAGAAGCTGACCATACCTCATAGGTGGTCTCGAGACTTTCTCGGATCTTTTAGGAGCTTGTATCTCCTCACTTGGCTCTTCGGGTGTGGGTTCTATAATTGTGGGTGTCTCTCGAACCTCTTCGAGTTCTATCATCTCCCCTTTTCTATCCAATAGAAAATTCCTTTTTCCAAAAAGTTGCATTCCTAGAAACAAACACCTTTGTTTCTTGGGGATGATAGAAGTGATATCCAACTAAATTCCTTGGATATCCCACAAAGTAACATAAAATGGATCAATAATCCAATTTATCTCCCACTACCTGCTTCATAAGCAGGACCCCATATTCTAAGATAAGAATACTTAGGAGGCTTACCCATCCATATCTCATATGGTGTATGCCTTTGAATGGACATTTAGTAGAATATCTTTTAATTTTAAGTTATAGAGATTGTTTTCAAGTTTTCAAGTACCAATCAAACATTCATTCATGTAAATGTTGCAAACACCTTTGCAAAATAAACAAGAATATCCATTTTTATCACCATAGAAATGGAAACAATGTTTTTACAAAATTAGGTACAAACAAAACATCTCATAAAATTAACTTAAACTATTGTTCAATAATAAGTAAACATCTTCTATAGCCTTGGAAGCAACTCTTGCTCCATTGCCCATCCTCAAGAAGGTCACACCTTCCTTAAGCTTCCTACTTCTTCCCATCACCTGTAACCCATTACAGAGATGTGAGTCATAACCGGTATCTAATACCCAAGAAGTAGAGTTAATTGAAATGTTTACTTCAATTTAGAACATACCGTTTCCAGAACTTTTCTGGGCAAGATATTCTTTGCAATTACGCCTCCAATGTCCAGGCTTCTTGCAGTGATGACATACATCATCAGTCTTGTCAGCCTTAACTGGTCTGGCTGCCTCAACGGGATTCGGAGAATGCCTCAACAAGGGCACGTTCTTCTTGGGACGTTGGAAAGAACTCTTCTTTCCCTTCCCATGTGGATCAATCTTCGTACCAGATGAAGAACCCACATAAAGAACCAACTTCTCTTTC
Organism: Primulina eburnea; assembly: GCF_022965805.1. Classification (NCBI taxonomy): domain Eukaryota; kingdom Viridiplantae; phylum Streptophyta; class Magnoliopsida; order Lamiales; family Gesneriaceae; genus Primulina; species Primulina eburnea. The sequence goes on from NC_133116.1 coordinate 11,051,259, forward strand.
TTGATGGTGGATTCAAACGTAACAAGCATGTTTACCAACTCCTCAAGGGTCGGTTCCATCTTGTTTATGTTGAAGTTCACGACAAAAGGATCAAATGAGCTAGGCAGCGATAACAGCAACACGTCGGTGGTCAACTCCGAAGGCAAGATCAAATCCATGCCAACTAGCTTGTCCACGAGCCCGATCACCTTTAGGCCATGCTCATGGACCGAGGCCCCATCTCGCATGCGCAAAGTGATCAGCTCCTTGACGGTAGCATGCCTGAGAGGACGCGTTTGCTCTCCAAAGATCTCCTTGAGGTGCAAATGAATGTCAGCAGCACTCTTTGCACCCTCAAAACGCCTCTGCAGCTCATCATTCATAGAAGTCAGCATATAACACCTGGCTATCAAGTCATGGTCACACCATTCCTTGTAAGCCTGCAATTCCTCAGGAGTGCAGTCAGTCGGAGCCTCAACAGGGGGCGACTGAGTCAGTGTATATGTTACCCTTTCCGAATTCAAGACTATTTTCAAATTTCTTAGCCAAGTGAGGTAATTAGGTCCAGTTAATATGTGTTTGTCGAGTATTACGGATATTGGATTGCGAATCGAAGACATTGTCGATTTGTACTGAAAAGTAAAAACAGATAAATGTTGATGACTATTTTAAATATTTAGTAAGATATGAAGTTTGGACTTTTACTTCATAAATATTTGCTCCCACTGTTTTGACATCTTTCACTACCCTCTAGTGAAAGCAGGAAACTCATTTCCTCAGTAGGTACGTAAGGTCCAATTACCGAATTATGATCCCGAATAATATCAGCCAATCACAATTCCTAAAAGGTAGTTTCCAATTGCATCACAATGCAACCCTCTACGTAAACTTTTGTCTCACGTTTGATTAGGACCCAATAATATGACGTCGTTCATCTTTACGTGTCAAGCCTAACCCATCGATATTGAACCTTAATGGATGGTCGCCATGAGTTCCCTCAATAATATGAGCCGAAATCATGGGAGTTCCACGTAGTTCACATCACTATGTCAATGGATGTCACAGCTTTCCGGCACCCAGGGCCTCCCCAATAATATGAGCCGAGCCCCGAGTACGGGTAGCGTTCATCATGCACCCATTGTCGATGGAAGACAAGGAAATTATAAACAAATTTATAATTCCCCTTTTCGGGCTTGATATTAATTTTGAATCTTATTCAAAATGAGGGTTTTTAATTTTGAAAGGTCTCATCATTAATTTTATTTTAAAAGCTCGCCATGTTTGATCGTATGTTTGCCGGATTCATGCAACTTTGTTATTATCATGATAATAACGCACATACTCATTATTTATAACATATCATGCATATATTATAAACAGTAAACAAACAAGGATGATCAATCGCCCCAATACTAACGGTCCGTGTGAGCTAAACACGGACCTAGGTCCAATCCTAGGGTAAATGCACGGGATGCAAATGCAACATTTACATAAGCTTCCAATATTTACATGTCTTCGATCTTCATAATCATCATGGCCACCATCTTCCAATCTTGATCATCTACTATACTAATATTTACAAATAAATATCCATGGCAAATAGGGATACATCTCATGGGGTGGGAACGGGCCATAAACCAAGCCCACTTGATAAATTGATAATTATTACAATCATTCAACACAAAATATCCTAGCATACACCTAGCAAATTGGGCTTGGGCTTTTGATCATCCTTCATGCATAATATCACATATCATACACCATCAATTAATTATCACAATAATTAATTGATCCAATATTATATATCTTGATCCAATCACTAACCGCCACGATTATAAACTAAATCAACAAAGTATACAAACACATTTGTCTACTTTCAAATTAATTTATTTATAACCGAATTTCTTGTAAATCACAATTTACTATAAATAATCAAAGTCCAACTTAAATTATTTATTTCATGAGAAAATATTTGCAACTTTTGTAATTTTAAACTTACGGGCCCAAAAAACTCAATTTTTCACCAAAAACATTTTTGGCCCACTTAAAATCACAAATGTGTTGGCCATCCAATGGCCCAACAACTCAAGGCCCATGACACTTTGGTAATCCAAAACACTTTTGGAAACCCTAGTCGTCATCGCCGTCGCCGGAGCTCCGTCGCCGGATTCCGGCCAACATTCCGGTGAACAAAAAAATTTTTTTTATTAAACAAGAGGTTTCGGGCAGCCCGAGGCGCCCGAAATGGGCAGCAACATGCTGCCCAAAATAGCTTCAAAAGTGGCCTTGATTTTGGTTGCAAAAAATATCTCAAACGGTTAGAAAATGATCTCAATATAATATCATGTATTATGCTACACAAAATGGTAACCATAGCTCTGATACCACTTGAAAGGGAACGATTTAGGGAGACCAAAAACACAACGGAAGCATAATTTTTAAAGAAAATTTCGGCCCCCTTTAGTTTTGTGTAGCAAAAATACAACAAGCACCAAAATGTCATACATAGGGTGTTTTAGAAGATATTACCTATCAACCTCTTGAGGTTGATGATGGCTCCAACTTTGTTGTCAAGCAACAAAGCTCTTGAATGGCATGAAGATCTACAAGCTCTCCAAGATCTTGAATCTTTCCTTCAAATTAGGCCCACCACCAACTAGCTAGAACCCTTCATATTTTGCACTAGAAAAATATGAAGATTTTTCAAAGAGAAGTGTATATTTTCTCCTCAACAATTGAAGAAGAAAAATGAGAGAAAACTTGGAGAGAAAGAGAGTGAAGTTTCGGCCATTAGGGGGTGCAAAGAGGGGAAGGGAGACTTGTCTTGGTTTGTGAAAAAGTTGAGTCAAAAAGGTGCATGCCATGCCTTGAAAACTCAAAAAGTAGTCTCCCAACCCTTCACCTCCCATGCATGCATATTATATGGTTTTTAATCAAATTAAAAACCTTGGACTAAATTTTAATTATCTCAAACATATTTGAGACTAATTAAACATTACTTGAATTTACCCAAGTCCCACTAGTTAAATAATTATTTTAATTGAGCTCTACAAGACTCAATATAATTTAATTAATTCAACACTTGAATTAATTTAATTATTTGGACTCTACTAGGTCCACTAGTGTTTAATTAATTCAACACTTGAGTTAATTTAATTTAGTCCATAATAATGTTTATGAAAATCACAATTTTCAATTACATTATTCACTTGGCCAATTTTAATTTAGGAACACTTCCTTAAATTAAAATTTACATTTCTCTCATAGAAGTCATACTTCTATTTTTCTTTACACTTATAAACTCATTTATAAGTCGTTCAACACATTGAACTATTTTCTCCTTTATAGAAGTCATACTTCTAATTTTCCTTACGCTTATAAACTCCTTTATAAGCCGTTCAACACATTGAACTATTTTTACTTCTCAACGGGATCTAGAAAGCTAGTACTTGTGTGGCCCTCAATGGTTCATTGATACAACTAGCCGTGGGTTCACATCTCAATGTGATTCGGACTAAACATGTCCTTATATGAGCATACCCCAATTGCTCCATTCTTATTTATCAACACCTTGATAATAAGAACGTCAGAACTCAAGTCTGATATTACCCAACCAATCATGTTAAACGCCTAGCAGCATCGCTTACATGATTCCCTAGGTATCAAATGATAGTGCCTGCAAGAACCATTCAATTATGGTTAGCGTACAGTACGGTCCCTTCAACTCATATATCCCGATCGATTCGACAACCATTGGTTTATCGAGAGTTGTCAATGAATCGATACTATGTGTCATGTCGTAGTTGCATCGATGGTGTAATCTATGAAACACCTTTCATAATTACAACCATACTCTGGCCAGAGATTTCGATCTACATACACATGATAACACATAGGATATCCATACCCGAAGGTAAGCGGTGAATCCCCGACTATAATGCATCGA